>NW_026858767.1:0-15766 GCF_026571515.1 Ruditapes philippinarum | reverse complement strand
CCCTTTCCCTTAAATCTTTTGTGAGAATTCACTGAATCTTACTGTTGTGTTATATTAAGAGAATCAGTTTTGTTGCATGCAGAATGGCAGTGATGATTATTGTTTGCATAAATTCTCAAATATATTCCTGCATTAATATTAGTTTATATATGTATTTTAACAGATAATGCGTCAGCAAGGGAATTGTTTGGAAATGTAAGTGTTCCAGTGTATGCCACATTAAAAGGGGTAAGTGTGTGTATGTATTACAATATAATTATATTTAACTTAATAATTTAGTTTAGTTCTTCACATCTTCTGAAACTAACCTATTGTTTAAAGGGGCCTCTTATTCATAGTGTCCAAGTTGTCCCATCTTATTTAATATCACTGTTAGTAGATAGGGACGACCTCGAAATGGGATATATAGTATGCACATTTGTACAGATATAACTTAAAGGCTTATAATATCAGTTATATCAGTTACAGATGAATTATTATTCTCTTAGCAAGGATAAACAAATCCAAACACACATGCAGAAGGGCCCTTTGTTGCTTAGTGATAAGACCACTGATTTTAAATCCTTAGCCACTCTCTTCTGTAGATGTGAATGCCATCAGTGTCTTTGGACTCTTTCTTGTGAGGAATCTATCCTGAAATACTGAAGGAAGTGCCATATTCTCCAATGAGTGAAGTTGGAAAGTCGCCGTTTGACCTTTACAGTGTAACTTAAAGCCAGTCTTCCCAAAAATATTATAACAAAAGTATTAACCTTGCTGAGACAGTGAACAAGAGATCAGATAATATATATAATCTCAGATTGATTTAGGTTTACCGCTGGTTCATTATACATGTATATCTCCATAGTCCCACTTTTTATATGCCCGAAAGAATTTCGGACATATTATGTTATACCCCCTGGCGTCCGTCCATCCGTCTGTCTGTCCGTCCGTCTGTTAGCAAATTGGTTTCCGGAGCATAACTTAAGTTCCATTTGGCCCACAATATTCAAACTTCATAGGATGATTGTCCATATTGGGTAGAAGACCCCTATTGATTTTGGGGTCATAAGGTCAAAGGTCAAGGTCACTATGACCTTAAAACTGAAAACAGTTTCCGGAGCATAACTTAAGTTCCATTTGGCCCACAGTGTTCAAACTTCATAGGATGATTGTCCATATTGGGTAGAAGACCCCTATTGATTTTTGGGTCACAAGGTCAAAGGTCAAGGTCACTATGACCTTAAAACTGAAAACAGTTTCCGGAGCATAACTTAAGTTCCATTTGGCCTACAGTGTTCAAACTTCATAGGATGATTGTCCATGTTGGGTAGAAGACCCTATTGATTTTGGGGTCACAAGGTCAAAGGTCAAGGTCACTATGACCTTAAAACTGAAAACAGTTTCCGGAGCATAACTTAAGTTCCATTTGGCCTACAGTGTTCAAACTTCATAGGATGATTGTCCATATTGGGTAGAAGACCCCTATTGATTTTGGGGTCACAAGGTCAAGGTCACTATTACCTTAAAACTGAAAACAGTTTTCGGAACATAACTTAAGTATCATTTGGCCTACTGTGTTTAAACTTCATAGTATGATTGTCCATATTGGGTAGAAGACCCCTTATGATTTTGGGGTCACAAGGTCAAAGGTCAAGGTCACTATTACCTTAGAATTGAAAACAGTTTCTGGGGCATAACTTAAGTTCCATTTGGACCACAATATTGAAACTTCAAAGGAGGATTGTTATTTGAAGGAAGTTATACTTTATTTAATTCCCCTGTCTTACAAATGTGTCATCTTTACTAAAAAAAAAAAATCACTTTCGGGCATATAATGCTCCGCCTAGCGGTGCTCTTGTTATACACTTGTTACTTTATGACCTTCAGAAAGCTATGCAAATACGCAGCACTCCATTTAGTGAAGAGAGTGGCGAGTCATCAGACGATGATGGAACCAGTGATGTAGAAGGGGCTCCAGCCACTCCACGTACCATTGCTAGGAGACAACAAGTTAACCAGAGCAGTTCCGGGGCCACAAAAAGAGGAATGGGTAAAATGTTCTATATATATCATGTTTTGTTGATGAAAATAGATATACATGTATATATCATGCCATTTTGGCCCACTGTTGTTTCAAATGATGTACATTAAAGATTTGACAGGTATTTGAAAAGAAAAAAAATGTTTAGACTTGCAGAGAACATACAGAAGCACTTGTTACCTATGGCAGTATATTACTGAAATAATGTTATAATCTGACCCAAACAAAACAAACCATATAAAACTACAAACAATTTACTTTCAATTAAATTTTGCTAAATTAAAAATTTTGATCAGGGTTTTGTGAGAAATATGGTTAATGTGTATTTTTTACGTTGTATTTTTAGCTTGTCTGATTCAAAGAAAAAGTCAAGCTATTATGATTGATGTGTCATCTTTGTCGTAGTTCTGCAAACATTTTAATGTAGCCCATTATTCAAACATTGTAAAAATTATTGTCAAGAAACTTGGAATACTTGGCTTATCATTACAAGGTGCAGTTAAGCTATTTTTTCAGTGTTATGTTCCTTTTTTAACTTTGAAGTTTTGTCAGAATGATAGTCCTTGCCCTTGACAGATGCCCATTAACACAGTATGTTAAGTTTCTTGTTTAAGTTTCTGTTCATTAAAGAATAATCTGACGACTTTTACCATAAAATATACTAGATTAATTTAGTTTGTTAGTTAATAGTAACAAATTTTTAACTCTGATCTATCTTTATTATTGTGAAATTATTTTTTTGTATTTGAACAATATGTTTGTTTGGTGATAATTTACAGGTGTAAGCCGTCATTCTGGTGCATCAGAGGTGTCTGGTGACTATGCCAACCCTCCGGACAACCTCTCGTTGAGTAGCGACTCTGACACATCAGAACCCGAGCAAAAACTCCTCAAATATGAAGAAAGTAAACATGTATGTATATGATTAATGATTTCACATACTGTAAACCAGTGAATATTTGTGGCCGATTAATATTTTGCTTTAATAGCATTTGAGTGAATATAAGTTTACACGAATAAATCTGCAGGATTTTGTGAATTAATGGGTTAAAAAAAGTTTTGTTAATATATATTGTCTAGACGTGGTTGATAGAGTTACACAGCTGAATAGACTTTTGGTTTAAACACAACAAAAAGATATAATATATTGTCCTAAACAGTGTTTTTATTATGAATTAAAATATATGTGCACACTATTATGTCAGTGTCAATTTCTGTTTGTACTTTAATATTTTATGGAAAACCAGTATCTTAAGGTATTTACATTAGAATAACTGTTAAAATTGAGTGAAAAAAATAACCAAGCATCACAAAACAATTATTGTTGTACATGTAATAAATATAGAAAATAATTTACATTTCTCTCACCAATAGTTTTAGTGTATAAATGTATTTTTAATCTGTCTAAATAGATCTAAGCTATTGGTTTAAACACATGTTTTTAAGCTTGATTGCGAAACAAGTTCTTACAACTTATATTAATCACTTTCGAGTTTCAATCTAAGCTATTGAAGATTATGTTTGAGTTATATCTGCTAAAATGTTTTTTTATGAACCCTTACACTCTGAATCTGCTTTTTTTCTTTTGAAATTTGGAAAACACAATTATAAATATTTGAAATTATATGATTTATATACCCTTGACAAAATGTGGCAATTTTTATATAGGAATATAAATTTGGTTACATTAATGTTCAGAAATACAGCAGTATTCATAGCTTTGTTTTAAAGTTTTAATTCACATGGTATACAAGCATCACCAGTATTTCAATGATCTTATTGATAAACCAAGATACAGGTTAAATAGTAATGAACATAGATTTTTTTTCACAGTTTGTGTTTCCTTAGAGATTACAGTCCAATGTACATATGAGTAAAGTTTAAAATTGAGTTTTTTTTAATTCATTTTATTTACTGTACATTACTATTTGTTTATGTTCTATTTTGTGTAGGAAAACTTTGTCTCTATAGGTTTATTTTAAAAATTAAGTGTATATACTATATTAGACAATCATATTACAGGACACACTTGATAAGTGTGGATATCTATCCAAACTTGGTGGAAAGGTAAAAACTTGGAAGAAACGATGGTTTGTACTCAGGGGCTCGGAACTCTTCTACTACAAGTCTCAGGTACGATGTTTTATTAGAGAAATAATGTTGAAAATCCAGGCTGATTGTCCACTAAGAAAAACTCTGGATCAGGATCAAAGTTCTAGATTTTATTTTCATTGGTTTATGAAATGAAAATAGATTGCAATAGGCTAAAATAAAATGGTTTATTTTTTGGGGTAAAATTTAGGAATAATTATACAAATACAACAATAATCAAATCAAAATAAAGATTAATTTTAGGATCAAGTTTTTTTTCCTCTAAAATTTCACGAAAATGCTTTTTCTAGTCCATTTTTATTAAGTTAGTATTAAACCTATAAAGAATTTTTAGTTATTAGTTTTAGTCATTTAATCAAGATAAACAACAAATCATCAGCATGAGTGTTTTATCACAGTCACATGACCAACAGAATAAATGAATTATTCCAATCATGTGAATACATTATTGATTTTAAAATTAATGAAAAGAACTTGGGCATGATAAATACATTTTTCATCTTCATTCAACAACAGAAAATTAATGCTTTTTTTTTTTCTAAATATTTCTTCAAAATTGTTTTAAACCTTACTTATGCTGTTATTGTTAATCAATGGTGAGTGTCAGAATTATTTCCATGGTAACGAGCATTTCCTTTATTTAAACTTGTTTTCTTTCTGTTTTATATTTCAATGTATTGATTAATGGATTTTGTTATAAAACAGCATTTTATCAAGATGTCTTCTGGAGTAAACAACAAAGAACTAGAAACAAATGATTTCCTGTGATAAGTCACAATTTATGAAGAAATAAAAGTTAACTTAGATAATTACTCCAGATATGATGTCATTAAATCAGGACATCACAATAATGAATATTGTAAATTATATTTCTACTGAATTTGTTCTTTAAGAAACTAAAGCTTTTTTTTGGAGGGGGTGTGGGGTATTAACAGTTTGTATTAGTCCAATTGATTAGACTTGCAAAAGAGACATCATGAATTTTTTTATAGGCAGTGCCAGCTTTTCTAACATTTCAACACTTGTGAAAAGTGATACATAAGGTCAAACCATTCATGTCATGTAAAATAGGCTATTTTGTACTGTACTTAGTCATTCTATCGTTCTGTAAGTGTGAAAATGTAAATTGTATGTTATGAAGAAATATTTCATATTATTATTAATATTTCAGTTATGAATATTAAACTGAAAATAAATGTGTATATGTTACTATTTCATAGTTGATTTATTCAAATCTTAAAGCCTTATTTGTATTAGCAATATATATTTTTATGATGTACATATAAAAACTAGAAATTACAATTTTTGACTGGTTTTCAGCATGATATGCTCAAGAAACCTCAGGGATGTATAAAATTTGATGACCAGACTAAAATTTCCAGGACTCACGGAGAACTAACATTTGAGGTAAATAGAATATGAGAAAAAATTATAAGATTTGGATGTCCTGTCGACTCTGTTATCAAACACAGCAGAACATGTTATACATAACTTATCACATTTAACTTTGTCTTCATTGTTGCTTGTTTTGGGAAGAACACATAAAATTGCCTTTTCATATTTTCAATGAAAATTGAGTTTTTAATATAGCCAAATAATATATGTGAAATGTTACTTGTGGAATTTTGAAATAATCAGATGAATTTTCTTGATGATTGAAGTCAGTGTACATAAAAGACATGCACTAAACCTACATTGAGATACATGCAAATATTGCAATAAAGGTTAGCCCTTATTCAAAGGTTAAAAAGACAAAATAAAATGTGAATTTCAATATTATTGTGTATAAAATACTATATTGAATTTCAGATCCTCCATGATAAAAGAACATATTACCTCTCAGCTGACACGTACACAGAGACGGACAGATGGGTTCGAGGTACTCATTACAGTTACCTTTCTTATTGTCTTCTTTCTTCTCTCAATTAATGTAAGAAAAATTGAGAGCCATCTTTGAAATAAAAACTACTAGAAAACAAACAAACAAAAAAACATTTCATACAACTTCAATTTTAGTACAGTTAAAGATTAAGGTAGTTACCACGCTTAAGTGAAATTTTATATACAATGTATTTATATAATTATGCTTCTAAAACAATTTTCAAACATTCAAAAATATGTAAAATATGTACTGCAAATATTTGTCCGTATATATAATCATTTATGCGTTCATTTCTAATTGAAAAATTGACTCAGACTTTATAGAATAACTCCCTTTATTAACATGAAATGTAAATTAGGCAATATCTTAACAAATGATGCTTTTTGGAAGGTGCAATATTGATAAATCTTTATTTGAGCATTATATTTATGATATAAAACTGTAAAAAATTGAGTTACAGGATCTAACAGAGTAAATGGTTAATTGTAATGTTTTGAGTTATTCCCCTTTACTCTAACATAAACTTTATTCTGTTGTCAATTGAAGTGAACTGAAAAATTCTCTGTTGAAAATGAAAACAGTAAATTGATACATACATGCTTCTAATTTCATGTCCAAGGTTATTTCAATGATATTTCTTTGTATGTCTGTGAACAAAATATGCTGTGATTTCAATTACACTTTAAAAAAAAAATATATATATAGGAAATACTTGCATTTCATAATCCGTGAATTTTTATATATATATATATATATATTGAAATCTTTATTAATTTTTTAATGGATTTTAATATAACGTAAAGTAACAATGTATATTTCCCGCCATCTTTGACGTTGACATCATGTGACGTCTCTTCCTGTTTATTCACTGACGAAGAACATACTAGTTCGAAATCGATATGAATAAAAAATAATTGAATGTACGCGTGTGGTTGGTCTTATTGGAATCATAATTACACTTTAACTGATACAAATGCATAAATACTGTATACCTTTACATATTTGATTTAGTTTTCAGTTTTTGATAAGTTTTAAAACAGATATTTTTGTGATTTTAGTTCTTCAGAAAGTGTTAAAGAGACAAGCCACAAGTTATCTTCTAGATCAGGTCGAAACTAAAGCTGTCATCAAAGGTTTTCTCATCAAGGTAACAATATGTTAACCCTTTCCCTTATGAGCATATTGTGAAAAAGGGCCGTTTTCATTAAAAAGTCTCCTGTTACAAGTTCAAACTGCTATCAAACTATGAAAAATGCTTCAATACTAATCAAACTTGGCACAAATGTTGACTGGACCATTGCCTTTGTAACGACATGCTCAGTCTTAAATTTCCTGTTACCATGGCAACGAGGGGACATCTCAAAATTGCCAAAAATCACTATTTTGCCTTGAGTTTTTCCATCAAAATTTATTTCAAAGTGCTGCAACTTCCCAAGGGATTGAGATAGAGTCAAAGGCTTTTCAGCATTGGTTACACGTTACCTTATGATAGACCTTGGGTCAATTTTAGCCTCTCACAAATCCAAAATTTTCTTGGCGATGAGGGGGACTAATGCCCCCCTTCAAACCCCCCCAAACAGAAGGGGGCACATCCCCCTGATGTATCTTTTGGATGGGGGGGGGGGGCGGCGCTGAAAAAGTGCTCACTTATCTTAGCAACATTTCTCAAACGAAAACATGTGTTTGGAGCCCAAATAGGACATTTTTTCACTATTTGAGGCCTAAAAGAGGGGGGCGGGTCGAAAGTGTGTTGTTTTGTGTATATATGAGGTAAAGGGTTAAAGCAGCATGCCTCCACATTCATGCTCATTTTCATGGAAATTTTGAAAATTTATTTAAAAGTAAAATATTGTGAAGTGAACAAAAAATGTATTTGACACATTGCAAACGTTGCTTACAAACCACATAAATTACCGAAAAGAATGCCAAAATTGCGGGGGAAAAAACCTTACTGCGTTACTAACGCAGTATAAATATGGTGATAAATACACCAAAATAAGTAACTGATTGCAAATAATATGTAAATTTTTACTTGGATCTTGAATCTTTTTACTTTTTAGCTCACCTGTCACAAAGTGACAGGGTGAGCTTTTGTGATCGCTTTTCGTCCGGCGTCCGTCCGTCCGTCCGTCCGTCGTCCGTCCGTCGTCCGTCCGTAAACTTTTGCTTTAAATGACATCTCCTCATAAACCACTGAGCCAATTTCATCCAAACTTCACAGGAATGTTCCTTTGGTGGTCACCTTTAAAAATTGTTCAAAGAATTTAATTCCATGCAGAACTCTGGTTGCCATGGCAACCAAAAGAAAAATCTTTAAATATCTTCTTTTAAACAACCCTAAGAGCTAGAGCTTAGATATTTGGCACGAAACATCTTCTAATGAGTGTCTACCAAGTTTGTTCAAATAAAAGCCCTGGGGTCAAAATTGGCCCCGCCCCGGGGGGTCATTGATTTTCCCTATATGCATATAGTAAAAACTTAAAAAATCTTCTTTTAAAGAACTGTAAGAGCTAGAGCTTAGATATTTGGCATGAAACATCTTCTAGTGAATGTCTACCAAGTTTGTTCAAATAAAAGCCCTGGGGACAAAATTGGCCCAGCCCCAGGGGGTCATTGATTTTCCCTATATGCATATAGTAAAAACTTAAAAAAATCTTCTTTTAAAGAACCCAAAGAGCTAGAGCTAAGATATTTGGCATGAAACATCTTCTAGTGAATGTCTACCAAGTTTGTTCAAATAAAAGCCCTGGGGTCAAAATTGGCCCCGCCCTGGGGGGGGTCATTGATTTTCCCTATATGCATATAGTAAAAACTTAAAAAATCTTCTTTTAAAGAACTGTAAGAGCTAGAGATTAGATATTTGGCATGAAGCATCTTCTAGTGAATGTCTACCAAGTTTGTTCAAATAAAAGCCCTGGGGTCCAAATTGGCCCCGCTCCGGGGGGTCATTGATTTTCCCTATATGCATATAGTAAAAACTTAAAAAATCTTCTTTTAAAGAACCGTAAGAGCTAGAGCTTAGATATTTGGCATGAAACATCTTCTAGTGAATGTCTACCAAGTTTGTTCAAATAAAAGCCCTGGGGTCAAAATTGGCTCCGCCCCAGGGGGTCATTGATTTTCCCTATATGCATATAGTAAAAACTTAAAAAATCTTCTTTTAAAGAACCCAAAGAGCTAGAGCTAAGATATCTAGCATGAGACATGTTCTAATGGGTGTCTACCAAGTATGTTCAAATTAAAAGCCCTGGGGGTCAAAAACTGGCCCCGCCCCGGGGGTCATTGATTTTTCCTTATATGTGTATAGCAAAAACTTAAAAATCTACTTTGAAAAAACCCAAATAGCTAGATTTAGATATTAAGCATGAAACATCTTTAAGTAAATATCTACAAAGTTTGTTCAAATAAAAGCGCCAGGGGTTAAAACTGGCCCTGCCCCGAGGGGTTGTCATTGTTTATTAACTATATGTGTATAGTAAAAACTTAAAAAATCTTCTTTTAAAAAACCCAATGAGCTAGAACTTAGATGTTTTGCATGAAACATGTTCTTATGGGTGTCTACCAAGTCTGTTCAAATAAACAAATAAAAGATCTTGGGTAAAAATTGGGCCGGGGGGGGGGGGGGCTATATACAGGTGAGCGACCTCAGGGCCATCATGGCCCTCTTGTTTTAAAATCCTAGAAAATATTTCTCAAGATTCATTTTCTTAAAATATTTTGAATCATCTGGAGGCATGCAGCTTTAAACATAAACCTTTATACACCTGAAATTGCGCAAAAGAAGTGTCATGCCTTGATTTACGTACAGTCCATTGTTAATTTAGTGGGTTGTTTAAACTGGTAAACCAAACAGTAAAAAGTGTGGTCAGACTGTAAAGATTAAGTTAAGGTCTTTATTTATATCATAGACTTACCATTATTATCTATAACTGTACATGCTAAATGTTCTGTTAGAGAAGGGCTTTCAGCTAGAAAAAATTGGAGCTATTGTTGGTGTTGGTTAACTTTTTCGTTAAGGTCCATTTTCTCAGAAATTGTAAAAACTTTTCACTTTAAACTTAGTATACATGTTTATTGTGACAAGGTACAGTTGTATAGTATAACAAGGGATATTTTAACTTAGAATTATTATCAAAATTGACTGATTAAGTAGAATGATTTAAAATCTATGAAAGGTTCAACATAAAAAAAATAATCTTGAAATACTTGGTTATCATGACAAGGCCCAGCTGTTGGACAAGGGACATAATTCTGAAAGCTTTATTTTCAGAATTTTGCCCCTTTTTAACTTAGAATTTTTGTAAAAAGAGTCATTTAAAAAACTATGAAAGGTATCAACATGAAACTTGGAGTACTTGTTAATCAAGTTACTGTTGTTAGCATTAGGGCATTATTCTGAAATCTATATGTTTGACTTGTGTCAATTTTTTAACTCTGAATTTTTGTTAAATTGCTTTTATTGATAGTTGCTGCCTTTAACAGACAAGTGTTAGCTGAACATGCGATGCTTTTGTTTGCTATCCATCTTGTGGGCATATTTTTGTCTGTGGTACCTTCTTTTAAATTTGTCATTGGGCGTATGTTACCCCTCCTCAGTAGAGATTTGTTAAATAGAAAGACTAAAACATGTCTCAATATATGTTCACATACAGCTGTTCATGTTTATAATGATGATATATCATTATTATACAATTTTTTGACAAGTTATATGGTTATATTTGTAACATCAGTTTATATATATTGCAGGTAAAGAATGGTATAACAAGAAAATGTTGGTGTGTGTTGTTGGGAGGATATTTTCTCTACTATAGATCACCATCAAATAAGGTAAGATATTATATCCTCTCACCATACTTTATACTATAGATCACCATCAAATAAGGTAAGATATTATATCCTCTCACCATACTTTATACTATAGATCACCATCAAATAAGGTAAGATATTATATCCTCTCTCCATACTTTATACTATAGATCACCATCAAATAAGGTAAGATATTATATCCTCTCTCCATACTTTATACTATAGATCACCATCAAATAAGGTAAGATATTATATCCTCTCACCATACTTTATACTATAGATCACCATCAAATAAGGTAAGACATTATATCCTCTCACCATACTTTATACTATAGATCACCATCAAATAAGGTAAGACATTATATCCTTCCTCTCACCATACTTTATACTATAGATCACCATCAAATAAGGTAAGACATTATACTCCTCTCACCATACTTTATACTATAGATCAACCATCAAATAAGGTAAGATATTATATCCTCTCTCCATACTTTATACTATAGATCACCATCAAATAAGGTAAGATATTATATCCTCTCACCATACTTTATACTATAGATCACCATCAAATAAGGTAAGATATTATATCCTCTCTCTATACATTATACTATAGATCACCATCAAATAAGGTAAGATATTATATCCTCTCTCCATACTTTATACTATGGATCACCATCAAATAAGGTAAGATATTATATCCTCTCTCCATACTTTATACTATGGATCACCATCAAATAAGGTAAGATATTATATCCTCTCACCATACTTTATACTATGGATCACCATCAAATAAGGTAAGATATTATATCCTCTCACCATACTTTATACTATGGATCACCATCAAAAATAAGGTAAGATATTATATCCTCTCACCATACTTTATACTATAGATCACCATCAAATAAGGTAAGATATTATATCCTCTCACCATACTTTATACTATAGATCACCATCAAATAAGGTAAGATATTATATCCTCTCACCATACTTTATACTATAGATCACCATCAAATAAGGTAAGATATTATATCCTCTCACCATACTTTATACTATAGATCACCATCAAATAAGGTAAGATATTATATCCTCTCACCATACTTTATACTATAGATCACCATCAAATAAGGTAAGATATTATATCCTCTCACCATACTTTATACTATAGATCACCATCAAATAAGGTAAGATATTATATCCTCTCACCATACTTTATACTATAGATCACCATCAAATAAGGTAAGATATTATATCCTCTCACCATACTTTATACTATAGATCACCATCAAATAAGGTAAGATATTATATCCTCTCACCATACTTTATACTATAGATCACCATCAAATAAGGTAAGATATTATATCCTCTCACCATACTTTATACTATAGATCACCATCAAATAAGGTAAGATATTATATCCTCTCACCATACTTTATACTATAGATCACCATCAAATAAGGTAAGATATTATATCCTCTCACCATACTTTATACTATAGATCACCATCAAATAAGGTAAGATATTATATCCTCTCACCATACTTTATTACTATGGATCACCATCAAATAAGGTAAGATATTATATCCTCACTCCATACTTTATACTATGGATCACCATCAAATAAGGTAAGATATTATATCCTCTCACCATACTTTATACTATGGATCACCATCAAATAAGGTAAGATATTATATCCTCTCACCATACTTTAACTATGGATCACCATCAATAAGGTAAGATATTATATCCTCACTCCATACTTTATACTATGGATCACCATCAAATAAGGTAAGATATTATATCCTCTCACCATACTTTATACTATGGATCACCATCAAATAAGGTAAGATATATATATCCTCTCCATACATTATACTATAGATCACCATCAAATAAGGTAAGATATTATATCCTCTCACCATACTTTATACTATAGATCACCATCAAATAAGGTAAGATATTATATCCTCTCTCTATACATTATACTATAGATCACCATCAAATAGGTAAGATATTATATCCTCTCACCATACTTTATACTATAGATCACCATCAAATAAGGTAAGATATTATATCCTCTCACCATACTTTATACTATAGATCACCATCAAATAAGGTAAGATATTATATCCTCTCACCATACTTTATACTATAGATCACCATCAAATAAGGTAAGATATTATATCCTCTCACCATACTTTATACTATAGATCACCATCAAATAAGGTAAGATATTATATCCTCTCTCCATACTTTATACTATAGATCACCATCAAATAAGGTAAGATATTATATCCTCTCACCATACTTTATACTATAGATCACCATCAAATAAGGTAAGATATTATATCCTCTCACCATACTTTATACTATAGATCACCATCAAATAAGGTAAGATATTATATCCTCTCACCATACTTTATACTATAGATCACCATCAAATAAGGTAAGATATTATATCCTCTCACCATACTTTATACTATAGATCACCATCAAATAAGGTAAGATATTATATCCTCTCACCATACTTTATACTATAGATCACCATCAAATAAGGTAAGATATTATATCCTCTCACCATACTTTATAACTGTCACATTGTGAACAGTTGTTGAATCCCGGGGTTACACAGCCCAAATATGGAAAAACCTTGTTGCACTCTAGAGGTAACATTTTCAGCAAAAGAAAACACTGGATATTTCTCAGGGACTTCCAATTCTTTCATATGAGGAAAGTATCTAGCAAGTTTATGGAAGGTTTGTGGGTCTACTCAAGTGCCTGCTCTTGCTTGAAATTATACACATATAGGCATCTTAGATCTCTCCACCAGTGAGGCTGAAAGTCGTCATATGACTTTAACAGTCAAATTATATTTGTAGGTCTTTAGAAATATTGTGCTTATAGGTAACAATTGTCTGTGACTCCCTCTATCATGTCCACCATGTTTGTTGTTAATACTTAAAACTAACAATCTCATATATATTGATAGACACCATTTGGTCAGATAGATGTACAAGGGGCGAGGCTAGAGGAGATAGACACACCCACAGAGTCAGAGGAAGAATCCGATGTAACAATGCCAACCAAACATGTGATAGCAATATGGCCACCATGCCAGGGACCGACCTACCTCATTGTACCAACAAAGCCAGAGAAGGTCTTTACTTTTATACATGTATATCAACAGTACAGATAACAAGGAATATGCTAATCCTGCAAATATCGAGAAATCACAAAAAGCATTACTCCAATTGGATAATAAATTTCTCGGGCACAAAAGATTGACAACCTGACAGTAACAATGTAAAAATGGGTGACATTGTAGTTTTTTTACTGAGGTTATTGATATAAAATATTAAAAAAAGAGGTACAATGTATTGAAATCATGCAAATTGATTTTTTTTTCCTAAAGAAGTAAAAAAAAAGAGGAATGTTATAATTTTTACTATTGACCAAATTAATCGGTTATAAAAACCAATGATGTTTAGTTGCTTGTGTATGTACCTATCATGCACACGTCATTGTTACATGAAAAATGTTTCACTGTAAAAAAAGACTTGATCTAAAATGAAATATAAAAAGAAAATAAGCAATTTACATTTATTTTCATCAGGTAGAAACCATTATGAGTAATGCAGGCATTCTTTTTTGGAGTGACAAGCTATCACTGTTGTCTTGGTGTCACTCTTCTTACATGTTTCACACAGGATGTCACTCTCTTTTGCGGAAAAATACTTTTGCAGAGTTGCAAATGGATTCTTCGATGATCCCAGGAATTTGCATATTCCTCTTTATCATTACTGTATGGGAAACTGACAAAAGCCCTCCGGCCCATTATTGACAAAACGGACAAAAGCCCTTTCGTTGAAATGACTGAAAATGACTGGGCAGACAAAAGCTCTCCTGTGAAATTTACATGGCGGACAAAAGCCCTCCAGTAACAAAAATTTATATGTACAAAATGTATGTTAAATCCCTTTTTTTTTCCAATGCACTCAATTTTAGTCAATTTCAGCTTTTTTTCATCATTTATTAATCTATTAATCTTAACTTCATACAGGAGTAATCCTTTCATATTTACTGGAATAAGTATGCACTTACAGATTTTAGCATTTATTATTCAGATGCCTGTCAGGAATGTGCTCAAGCTGATACAAATACGCTTATGCCAATGGAAAACATAAATATTCATGATTACAATTTTAATTTGTTGAGTGCATTGAAAAGAAAACAAACTATTCAATGTACTTATAAGTATTTGCTGCGGGAGGGCTTTTGCCCCCCTGTTCATCCATCTATATGTTTGTCAGTCTGTGCGTATTACTGAAAAGGGATTGGGGGGCAATCTAAGGGTAAACAGAACAAAAAAGAACAATAGAGTTCATTCTGCAACAAAAGGATAAGGGGCCAAAAGTCATTTGTAAACAAAGCAAAAGAATAGCTGAAGAAATGGCCCCTTATTCCATTTAGGGTGCATGTCAGTCTATACTGTCTGTCACATTTTGTTTATTGTTCATAACCACAAAGGATTTTTAAATTAAAAGGCACAAATTTTCACTATAATAAGGAAATCTGTCATGCGCAACACCCAGATCCCTGCCTCCAAGGTCAAGGTCACAGGCCAACATTTTCTGATGGGGGTATATCTCATGTCCATAACTTTTTCATCCGTTAAGGGATTTTGAAATAACTTTGTGCAAATGTTTATCATAATAAGAACATGTATCATTCACAACACCCAGACCCAACTTTTAATATTCTGAATTTTTCTTGTGCAGAGAAAAAATTGGATGTGTGCTAGATTCCAGTGAAACTTACAATATAAATAAATAACTGCCAGAGTTGTTGCATGTTTATATTTAACATTTATCAAGATTTTGCACTGAAAGTCCAGATCTATACAATAAACTTATGAAATACTTGTGTGCTTCATGTGAAACTTC
>NW_026858766.1:0-36703 GCF_026571515.1 Ruditapes philippinarum | reverse complement strand
GGGTAATCTCAGGTTAGGACTTTAGGCCTTATAACGTTCAAAGAAGACCCACAAACGTTGTACAAAATCGAATTTGCATAGGAATTGGTCAAACAGTTTTTCAACGGTTAGCTTGTAAAATTGATGTTTTTTTTTCCCGAAATTTATATAGAAGAAGAACAAATCGCCTGTGCAAAATATGACCAAGCCATGCGGAAATCTCCTGGAAATGTTCTTTAGGTAAGGGCTTTAAGCCTTTTCATGTGCAAAGAAGACCCTCTCAAGTTGTACAAAATTGAATTTGTATTGGAATTGGTCAAATGGTTTTTGAACAGTAGGCTCGTAAAGTTGATGTTTTTTTTTCCGAAATTTATATAGAGAAAGAACAACTCGCCTGTGCAAAAAATGACCAAGCCACGCGGAAATCTACTGGACATAACTTGGTTTATGGCTTTCAAGAGGGCTTTAGGCCTTATAACGTTCCAAGAAGACCAACCAAAGTTGTACAAAATCGAATTTGCATCGGAATCGGTCTAACGGATTTTGAACGGAAATCTCGTAAAATTGATGTTTTTTCCGAACTTTATATAGAGAAAGAACAACTCGCCTGTGCAAAAAATGACCAAGCCATGCGGAAATCTCCAAGAAATGTTCTTTGTGTTAGGGATTTAAGCCTTTTCATGTGTTTTCTTAACATCGAAAATTTCTAGTTTTGCCTTAAAACGCGTTTTATCAAATAAAATATGATTAATGTATTATTGTTTGTTGTCTTTTATTACTACTATAACGTCATTGTTTAGCATATCATAAATACTATAGTGGTAAATCTTTTTAAAAGCTATAGGATTGATTCTGTAAAGCAATTGTTAAGCAAAATATGACTTATCATAAAAAATGACCTCTCCAGATAAACATATCCTCTCGAAAATTGACTGCTACCAAAATCAAAATCCAAGATGGATGATTTATATAGACAAAGAAGGAAAACACTCTTCTAGAGTGCTGTCCTCCACTTCTTTCAACATTAATTGCACTCTTTATAAATATATAGAAAAAAATTAGTATGCCATTTTTACGTATAGTCATATCATTTTGAAATTGTCTTTTCTTTTTTGAGCGAAAAGTTGATTTGCCGAAAATTGTGACATTGTGACATTTTAACAACAGAAACTTCCGTCTGCAATTTTAACATGAGGTATAATGGGCTTTGTAGGAGCACATTTGTCTCGGAACACATTTGTCTTACGTAAGACCGATGCGTTCGCATTTGTCCCACGTGAGACAAATGGGACCTCAAATGTCTACCCCAAAACACTCATTTGTGTGACAAATGTGCTCCGATCAAGTTTTTTAAGGGAACAAAAAGCACATTTGTCTCATGTTTTTTAAGGGACAAGAAAGCACATTTGTCTCATGTCATTTGTTATGAATTATTTGTCACATATTTTCCCACGGTAAATTTTGTTTTAGAATCGAGGTTCGCCGTTTTACTTCATCATAAATAGGTTTGCAAATGTTTTAATATAAACTCTTAAACCTAAAACCTACAGTGGAACTATATATACAATGTATTTTAATACCTCTAATTCAAGAAATTTGATTGGCTAAACCTGAATCACGACATTCCTTGGTACAATGGTTAAAGTGCGATGGCACGATGGTACGATGATGAAAACGCGATGGTACGATGGAGAAAACACGATGATACGAACGTGAAACAACGATTGTATGATGGTGAAACAACAATGGTACGATGGTAAACGTGATGGTACGATGGTGTAAACACGATGCTACGATGTTGAAAATACGTTTAGTAAGATGATGAAACTGCAATGACATTATGATGAAAACGCGATATTATTTTCACCATCAAGTCAACGAATCATCGTATTTTCACCATCCTGCCATCGTTGTTTCATCATAGTACCGTGGTGTTTTCATCATCGCACCATCGCGTTTTCAAAATTGTACCCTCGTGCATAGTGGATCAGAGAGACAAAAGTTGTTGCTTATGTCCAAACGAAACAACGTAATCAGGCGATGTTTAACGGTACAATATCGTGACTCATTTCGCCGGAATCTCGCGCCTCGCTTTGCATCTCGTACTTCGACGTGAGACAAGAAAATCCTTCGAGGCCAAATACCGCTAAATAGTATTCCCTATATAATCTATATAAAACGGACGTTTTTCGAAGATCTACAAAACATAGCTAGACTCATTTTAGAGAACAAATCATGAGTTATGATAAAACTGATAACAGTAGGAGTCATGCATCTCTTAAGAAAATGTCTAGCGTCACATTTGTAAACATAAAATCACTTACATAATCTGCTATGACATGGAAGAACCTCCAATATTAAAATTGAAATTCACTTTATCAAGTACAATTTTACCAAAATGTCAAAAAGATATCAATGATGAAATTTAAACAGAAAAAAGCTTAAATTTAGACGTCTGTGGCCATGCTAAGAGAAACTAGAAATGTGTCATCATGCCACGGATGCCCCCGCATGCAGCCAAAATTTCAAATGTTATAATATTTAGTTCCAAATTTGTTTGCAAAAATTATTTTTTTCATTCTAAGTTCAAAGCCCTTAAAACTTTTCAATGTTAACACAAACCATTTTTATACAATGTTCAAGGCACTGAAATTATTCATTCTTAACCATTTTTATACAATATTCAAGGCACTGAAATTATTCAGTCTTAACCTTTTAAAAATAGCATATTGCATATTTGTAGCCAACATAATGGCTATATACATTTCCACAAAAGTTTGAGTGCTGAAACTGAAAGTTCAAAATTTTTCCAACATTCAGGAAAGATAAGTTTGTCTAAAATCATTGAACCACGACCAAATTCAAACTTAAACTGCTTATTCCTAAGATGTATCTATATTATTTTCAAAGTGAAAGGGACATAACTCTGCCAAAAAATCATCAAACCATGACCAAATTCCAACTTGACCTGCGCATTCCTTTGACATATCCATATGTCAATTTTGAGTTGAATATGTAACACTGTTGGGTTGATAATGAACAGAAACTGTAAATTTCATATCATTTTCAAAGTGAAAGGGGCATTACTCTGCCAAAAATCATTGAACCATGACCAGATTTGATCTTGGTCTGCGCATTCCAAAAACATATCCATATGTCAAATTTGAGTTGAATGTGTAATATTGTTGGGGAGATAATAAACAGAAACTGAAAATTTCATATTATTTTTAAAGTGAAAGGGGCATAACTCTGCCAAAAATCATCGAACCATGACCAAATTTGAAATTGACCTGCGCATTCCTTTGACGTATCAATATGTCAAATTTGAGTTGAATATTTAATACTGTTGGGGAGATAATAATCAGAAACTGAAAATTTCATATTATTTTCAAAGTAAAAGGGGCATAACTCTGCCAAAAATCATAGAACCATGACCAAATTTGAACTTGACCTGTATTTTCTCATGACATATCAATATGTCAAGTTTGAGTTGAATGTGTTGTACCGTTGGGGAGATAATGAACGGAAACTGAAAATTTCATATTATTTTCAAAGTAAAAGGGGCATTACTCTGCCAAAAATCATCGAACCATGACCAATTTCGAATTTGACCTGTATTTTCTCATGACATATCCATATGTCAATTTTGAATTGAATGTTTTGAACCGTTTGGGAGATAATGAACGGAAACTGAAAATTTCATATTATTTTCAATGTAAAAGGGGCATAACTCTGTCAAAAATCATCGAACCATGACCAATTTCAAACTTGACCTGTATTTTCTCATGACATATCCATATGTCAAATTTGAGTTCAATATGTGCAAGGGTTATTAAGATAATGAACGGAAACTGATGATGACGGAAGGACGGAAGGACGGAATGACGGAATGACGGAACATGGTAACACTATATGCCCCTGCCATTATATGGCGGGGGCATAAAAATGGTGTCCATTACGACAAGGCCAGATGACTCCGCGCTGGTTCCTTTCCCATAGTCAAACCTTTGAGAAGCACAGACACGAAGCGATGCGCGATATTTTACCGAGAGACACGACATGAAGAGCGAAAGTTCGACAAAACATGACGTGAGGCACGATATTCTACTTTGACATCTCGTGGTACGGGAAACGTCGACATTGCGAGAACTCGTGTTACAATATCGTGCATCGATTCGTGTCTCATCGGAATTTCCCGTCTCGCCCGATTATGCGAGGCCGATATTCCATAATTATTGCATTACCCGGATTATTCATACACGTTGTAAGAGCTTTTTCAATGGCGGATCTGTCGGAAAATGGCGATATTTTATCTGACGAAAACAAAATATGTATGGGATGATTTTCTCATTTTCTTCCTGAGATCATGAAGTGGCCTCCGTGTCCGAGTGATTTCAAAAAACCACTTCCCCCTAACCGCTGTAGGTTCGACACTCCTTTGGGGCGTCTAACTATTCATGCGAGGAAGCCCAAATGCGGAATATGTACTTATCCTCGTGCACACGCAATAACTATCCCTTTAGAAAGTAATAGCTATCGCTGCGCACGTAATAGTATTAGTATCGGATGGCCACGTAATAGCTATCGCTTGCGCACGTAATAAATAAGAAAATACTATGTCCCGTTTATGCAACCGTAGATTGCTTAGACTATTTTTAAATCATTTATAAAGCTTAAAGCATCCACAATCAATAACGATAAGAAAGGACACTCTGTATATGTGTTTGGGCTCTGGATACTGTACTGGAAGAAATTTTCATTGTGACATACAGAACAGGGATATTCTTTAAGTTAATATGTGACTCCTATGCAGAGGCAGGAAGTGTTTGATTGACCGGAAGTGACCTAAAAACGGTATTATAAATACAGAAAACACAGGACAATTGCTGATAGCCGGTATATGGACGAGCATAATTATTACCTTTTTAGAATTTTATGAAAGACTGTGAGACAAATGTGCTTTGAGTGTCCTTTCTATTGCTGGTCGAACACATCTGTCTCATTTCCAATTTGTCGTAAACATGAATTTTGACGAGCACATCGGTCACACATCGTGAGACAAATGTGTTCCGAGACAAATGTGCTCCTACATGGCTTTATTAATAGGAATGTTGACACACGGGAAGGTCAGGTTTTTTGAAGTAATTCATTAACCCGTACAATAAACCAGTTAACAGACTTAGTTCATTTTGAAAAGTGTATAAGAATATCTGTTCATCAGATGTTTACTAGTTCCATGCCGAATTTCTTGCTTGGACGCCCTTTGATCCTTTGCATCAATGCTTTTCTTATAAGATATATAATTATATATGTCAAATACGGTTTGCGATTTTTTCTTTACAATTTAACAGTCCTGTTCGAAATTGGTTTTGCGTTATATATGTATTTTTATTTAAATAATGACAATTTTGTATTTTCTGGTATGTATGATACATAACCATACATAATTACCAAAATAATATTAATATAAGACATATAATAGTTTATTATAATTATGTGCGATTTTCCAGCAATCAAATTACGGAAAGAACGAAAATTTGCGTCATTACAAGAGCTCATTTATAATCATACAGTCTATTACAATACAGTACTAGAAAAGAATTGATTCAAAGCATCAAAGGCAACGCCAAAAAAATTGATTAAGTTTTGCACCTAAATACTTAACAAAAGATGTGTAATTCATAGCAGTACCATTACAGGTGTCCTGGAGGCTAGGCCCAGTTTAAGTTAAAACTTAAACCAAAAAGAATAGACTTTGATTTGCCAAGATGAAAAGACACTTTATAGTCAATTAACCGATCACTTATAAGACTCATGCCATAAGAGAGAATTTCTTCAGAATTATTTTACCAGATACTTGAGTCATCAGCATATAATAAAAGCTTATTGCTTAGGGTTGCAGACATGTCATTGACATATATAAGACATAAAAGAGGATCTAAAATGAACCTCAACGGGACACCATAGGTACTTAGAGCAGTAGTAGAATGAGTACAGCTGCTGTCCATCAGAAATAAGAAATAAGACTTGAACCATGTAAGAGTGTCATTACCTATGGCAGATGCTCTTGAGGTTCCATGAAGAAGAAGAAGAAGAACTTCTTCATGTGCAGTGTAGTGTTATCAACTGTATCATATGCCTTTTGTAGGTCTTAAAGTATCATGCGTAAAATACTGTATTTGTCCATTTCAAATTTAATTCAATCTGTTAAATGAATCAAACATTTGTCAGTTGAAAAACCATTTCCAACCCATGACTGTCAGAAGACCAACTGGGCTATCCGGCCGGCTGCACATTTTCTCTTTAAAGTAATAATGAACAGTTCTAAACCACAACATATTTCCCCACAATATTGATTTGTGTCCTTGAATTTCTGATGTTTACAGAGCATAGTGAATTAAACACAGGTTATATGCAGTCAAAGGATGAGACAAACTTTCAGCTTGACCAGAACTCAAACCTGTGACCCACAGAATAATGTACTGCGGCTGTAGGGATTGAGCTAACAAATAGATATGACAGGAGCTGTACTTTTCAAACTATGCACATGTTAGAAAAAAAATCGAATAACAATTCAGAATACCATATGATTTTTATATGACTTTATAAATTATATTGCTTGATCCAAGTTTAAGGACATTTTCAATCAATACATGTATTATCATTTATAATTTTAAATCTTTAATAATAATGTCATAACTGTAACGCTCGATTTTTAACAACTTCCAATTTTATTTTTTGCCGAATATTAAATGAGGGCTTAGTTTATTTGTTTCAACGTCATTCTCAGGATCAATATCTCCTGAGTAGTCAAACCCGTTTAATGAGTCATGCGACATGTTTTAATTAATTAATTAATTAATTAATTAATTAATTTTCAGCAGATATATTTGAAGTTTTTATGCCGATTTGTAATTAATACAACGGATTTCGATGTTTAAATGTCATGGGAAAGTAAATGTAAGACGAGTATCAAATGAATATAAAATGACGAAGATAGTCAATTTGTCTCTCACATCATGTGTAGCTACGGCATTTTCTAATTTAAAAGAATTGGCCAATGAAAGCTTTTCTTTATGTAAAGGTTGTGATTGGCAGACTTCAATATGAGTCAGGCAAAAGAAGCGGGAGCACTTGAAGCTTCGGAAATTTCCAAAAACGCAAAATCGAAAAAATGTAGGCATTATGTAAACCATCAATAACATTTTCGTTTCATATTGGGGATATTTTCAGATTTATGTTCCGTGTATTTTTATGTAAATGCATCTACATTTTATCCTCACATAGGTTCATATCGTGTTTAAATTATTAGGCATGTGGAAAAAAACATTATTACCATATAAACCGCGGTGCGGGAGTGTATTGAATGAGTGTAAGTTCAATACTGAATTTATTGCACGAGTTGAATCAAATTATATTATGCGAGCCTCTGGCCTATTTTATTCAACGAGTGCAATAAATTTAGCAAAGAACTTACGTAAATTTAATATTCTATGTATCACATTCCCAAAATAAAGACTGTTTTTAGCAGCACGCCTCCAGATTCATGCTAATTTTCATGAAAATTCGAAAATGTTTTTAATAGTATAATATTGTGAAGTTACCAAAAGAATGCAAGTTTCAAATTATCAATGTCACTTACAATCCGCGTATATTACCATTAAGAGGTCAAAATGTGCAAAAATAGCCTTACTGCGTTAGTAACGCAGTAGAAATATAGTTATAAATACTGACAAAATCTGTCATTAATCGCACAAAACATGTTAATTATAACTGGAATTTTTAATCTTTACACTTTTTATAAAATGTTAGTACATTTTGCTCAGGTTTGATTTTATCGAAATATTTTTGCTCATCTGGAGGCTTTAAAGTGAAATAAAAGTCATTTTTCATTGACGCGCCTAGCTATAGTATAATGCTAACATTAGCGCGTCTTTACACTTTGTTTGTATAACGCTAATGACGTCACGTCAAAACATATGCACGGCCGTGCAATACCTTTTTTACGGAGTCGCAAAATCGGCACGGGTGTGTGATCAAGCCATTTAATAAAAACGATATTACACTAGTATATATAGAGGATTTTGAATGAGTGTAGATTAATACTAAATTTATTGAACGAGTTGAATAAAATCATATTATTCGAATATATTTCGATCTTACACTAAACTAAACAAATTTTCTTTTCATTGTATGCAAAGAAACGTTTTAAAAAGACATTAAACCTAATACTGAATGAAAAACGCGCCAAATAATAATACAACGAGACGTCATTTACGACGTCACGTCATTAAATTGGTACCCAGTACTTATTGTATTTCACTGAAACAACGTAAGGGGCTTAAATTCAAAACAGTGAAATTATCAAAGTGGTATTTTCACTGTTTAAAGCAGTGAAATTACCAGATTTATATCACTGATATATTTCTATAAACCACCAAAAAGCGTGTAATAAATTGTTTTATTTAACGAGTTCAATAAATTTAGTACTAGACCTACACTCATTCAATATCCTCTATTTATACGATTGCACGTGCTAAAGACTTTAAAATCTGTTTCCAATATTACATATACATTTATAAGGAGGATTAAGCATATGCACTACAAGTATTTACAATTAAGTGACAGGGACGCTGATCATGTCCACAGTTTAATCAGGATGATAACGCTTTATCAGACATTCGTGCTTACTTTATAGGCGGCGCTTAGTATGCTAAGTGTTCTATCCCATGATTCAAATTATCGAATAAGCAGATTTCTGTAGATCTACATAATAAATATTTTTTATTTTACAATATATATTTTTAAATATAGAACATATAAATAGAAAATTATCGCACACAAATGTTTTTTATGATGAACAAATATTCAGCTGTTATGGTATACAATATAAAATTAGAGTTATGCAATATAAATATTAGATATAGAACAAAAATTTAATTTATTGAATATTGCAACATTTAACATACCATAGAAGTGCTACTTTGGGTCATTTTGTTTAGAGAAGGAACACGAGCATGGACAATTTGTTAAATGAGAGTAGGAAAAAATCTTCAGCTTCAGGTACCTCAACCTATGTAAGCGTTGTAGGCTAACTTTCATTCCCTTTCCTTTGGACGGCATCTCTGCTGAGTTTTTACCAAATGACTGATGTCAACGTGGTCGGGCAGTTTTATTCTCATCAACTTGAACCAGAAGCATCGGCGCATTAACGGAGGCGTCACCGGGACAGTACCTGCATTAAAAGTGGCGTTACCGTGGCAAAATCGGCGATAGTCGAGATTGACGTTGATGAAACCGTGTCAAGTCGGGTCTCCACGGGAATCAAGCGGAAATACACCGATTTAGAATCGGCGCTTATCCTATATATCCAGTGCTTTATCGGGCTCTGAACATGGAATACACCTGGGCTCTGACGGGGGTGTGTAAACGCAATTTGATTTCTCAGAAAAACACCACGGAACACCCCGGTTCACCGGCTTAAGACACAGTACGCGATACCGTGGCCGGCCAGTACCGGTACAGTATTAATTTTGGATTTATCAAACGGAACCTGCAACATTTTCAATTTTGCCGTTTTGGACTTTCTTTAGGGGTTCTTTTTTCTCTATTTTATCAATGACTGATGTTCCTTAACACACATCTGAACAACTAATGTATTCAATTTGAACGATTTTGAGATTTATTTTTTTGCTCATATTGGCCTTGCTTGTTGGTTGAATACAGCTAGCCGTATTGGCCAGGGAATCTAGGCTTTTTATATTTTATTGTCACATGATGATTGCTTTTGCTGTAATGAAAATCTTCATCTGTTACGATTTCAATGAAATTTAATCTGACATTTTTCGGGAAAAAAACAAAACACAAGACATACATTATACATGGGTAACGACGATATTAATTATATTTGTAACCACTTTTATGCTCGTAGCTTTTTTTGTCACGAGTTTGATTAGAACTTTTTGATTTCGTATCTTGTTCTAACGCGCATGTCGAGAACGTCATAGTAAAATTCAAATGACCATAACTACAAAACATAGGCACCATAGAGTATTTATTTTAAGAGAACTTGAGGGATGTTGCACTTATTCATTATCCCTCATGTACAGACTCAATCTACCGAGTCTGCAATTCTAATGTTATTTTGTTGTGATTAATGCTTCCGAGGGATCACTTTGTTTCCGGAATTTTGTACTTCACAACAGCAGGTGTCAAGTGCCGTGTGGCAGCCGTAAAAAGTTGCCCCGTACTTCATTTCAGTGTTGTTATATTTTCTGGTCCTTCGGGATCATTAATGCCAACACTATAAAGTGTTGAGAATTGAGTACCGCTCGCTAGGGGGCGTGAGGGATGTTGCACTTATTCATTATCCCTCATGTACAGACTCAATCAAACCGAGTCTGCAATTCTAATGTTATTTTGTTGTGATTAATGCTTCCGAGGGATCACTTTGTTTCCGGAATTTTATTGTTAAAAATATAATATGGAACAGATGCGTAAAGAAAACATTTTTTATATTTATTGAAGAAACAATATGAATGAGCACTGCCTTTTTGGCGTTAAAATGGAAATAAAAACACGCACATATAATAAAAGCATATAAACTGTTTGTGCAAATAACATGTTTTATGCTTTCAAAACTGATTTTATTTATCTACGTTGACTTCTGTACCAGATTCAATCTAACACATACCAGGTTGTCTCCTCAGGATGCTAGGCTACCGACGTTAGGCTTCTAGGGCGTTAGGCAAACTCCTAAGGTCCAACAGGTCGTCAGCAATTTAGGCTTCCTCTTCCGACTGCGAGACGATTTGCCTACTCAGCCTACTAGGCCATCATTCTGCCAACTCAGACAGCCAGGCCGTAAGGGTGTCTCTTTTGCTAATTTTACAGACATGTTTGTGCAAAACTATTAACATAACAATGTAAATTTTGCAGTTTTTTTACAAATGGTAGACAATTGTATAATTAATTTATCAATATGTACTTGTATCAGGTAAAAATCGAACGTAAAACAATATACATTTATTTATGATATAAGTATTATCGTTGTATTATTTGCAGCGCATTTCCATATATGATAAAATCACTCGTTTTCAAACAGACATAATTCGTCTTGAGTAGGCGGATTTCCCGTGCGACATTTAACGTTAACATTGCGACATTTAACGGCAAATGATTTTGCGTCATTAAGCGGCGGTTGCGACATTTAGCGGAAATTGTGCGACATTAAGCGGCAAGTGCCACATTTAGCGGCGTTGCGACATATAACGGCGCTACAAGCATTCTTTTTTACAAAACGTTAAACAATATTGTTACAGCTGATACATAGCTTAATACTACGCAAGACCGGTGGTGACATTTCAACTTCTTAAATTCCCGATTTCAGATTCATGAATTCCTGATTTCAGATTCATGAATTCCCGATTTCAACTTCACAAATTCACGATTTTTAACTTCATGAATTCACAATTTCTTCTTCACGAATTCACGACTTCAATTTCATGAATTCACGATTTCAATTTCACGAAATCAACTTCGTTAATTCACGATTTCAGCTTAATAATTTTACAACTTCAGGTTCATGAATTCACGATTTTAACTTCACGAATTCACGATTCAAACTTCATTAAGTTGTCATGGAGTTGGAATCGTGAATCTGTGAAGTTGAAATCGTGAATTCGTGCAGTTGAAATCGTGAATTTAGAAATTGAATCATTGAAGTTGAAATTGTGAAATCGCGAGGTTGAAGTCCTTATTTGTGAAGTTGAAATCAGTAATTCATGAAGCGGAAATCACGGGAATTCACGAAGTTTAAATTGTGAATTCATGAAGATAAAATCGGTAATTCATGAAGTTTAAATGGCCCTACCGGTCTTTCGAATAATACACTTGAAATTTCCTGCGGGTTTTTGCTGTTGTTTCTTTTGCTTTTTTGATATATATTTATTAATATATGTTATTATATCAAAACTAACGTTTCACATACATTATAATTATGATTGTTATAAAAGTGCAGCCATGCTTTAAGTCTATCTCAATGTTTCATATTTAGTAATAAATATTACAAACACGTTACTAGTTGTTGACCATACGGAGGTATACACTAATTATATAATGTTGTAAAACGAATTAAAAGCGATGAAATTGCCACTTACTTTAAAAACCATTCTTTACTTATCGGTTTCCAATACAATTGGTAAGAACAATAAACGCTATAAACATTTTCAAAAACAAATATTAAATTCGTATGTTATCTAGCACAATACAATTATATTCTTTTTTTGAAAAGTGTTTACATATATATGTATTTTCATTCAAATTTATTTTTCAGAGATAATATATAGCCTGTGATAAGGACAGACAGAAAGAAAGACAGACAAATATATATTTTATTTCAATCAAATAAGGCTTATAAGCCTACGATGACATGATAGACAACGAAAATTACGTATCACAAGATATTATTAGTATATGACTAACAATGTCCCTGTGTTGCGATAGACGGTCAATAGAAAGTTACATTGACCTCAAAAGTAGGTGGTATTGAATAAAAACAAAGTACGTAATAAAGCATGAAACCCAAAATTTTTAAGATCTTTTTTTAAAAAAAACTGTTTTCTGAGGGTTTTTTAAAAGATAAATTTTCCCGTAAATAAACATTTTTTTAAATCATCCCCCAAAGTTTTTTTAAAAATTGTTTTTAGAATAGAAAATTTAAATAATTTTTGTTTTTAACAAATTTTTTAAACCGTTATGTATAAAAAAACGGGGTTTGTGCGGGTTTAAAAAAAAATTCTATGTTTTTTCTTCTTTTGGCTTTAAATAAACAAAGCCCGTAAAATCAACTTTTTTTTTGGGGGACGTTTTTTTTAAACCCCTTGTAATGTTTTTTCGAAATATTTCACCATAACAGGGAAACATCAAACCCTTCTAAATAGAATGAAACCCCCAGTTTTTTTTTTTACTTTTTTAAACAAAATAGTTTTTTGACTTTAAGTTAAATTTTAAATTTTCCAAATGTAAACATTGACATGTTCTGAGAGCGTAATTAGAATATGCGAATTAAAAAGGGACACTACCTTATTTAAATCAAATCGGGATATTTGTGTTATGAGTTATGTTCCCTTTATGGTGTGCCAATTTAAGAAATTGAATAATTTATGTTTTCAACGCGCCTGTTGTATTACACATTTAGTTCAAATTTCAACAATATTGCGAAAAATATACCAATATTTTGTCAAACTTCCTAACAAAATAAGTTGGTTTCCAGTTTGGAAGTCCAAAAAATTTTAACTTTTTACCCTGCAAAATATGTCGAATTCAGAAGTGCCCGAGAAACCCTTTTAAAAAAATTTCTATAAATTTTTACTTTGAAGTTTTTTTCCTGGTTTTTTTGTATTCCCGTAACAATTTTTAAATGAAGAGGGTTACAGTTTTTTGTTAAAGGGGGGTAAATGCAATTTTAAAAGGGGGAGGGCTACGGGGGTTTTCTATGGAGTACGGCCAAAAATACCTTATTTTGTATCCATGGATTTATACAAAATTTAATGTTGATGAGTTGTTAATATATTGAAAAAAAAAGTAAAATTAAAACAATTTTTAAAAACTTTTTTGTTTCATTCTTTTATTCATTAATTTTGTATTTCGATTCAAATCAAATTCATTCACAGCAACATTTTTACAATGCTTTTACAAAAGAAAATCAGTTTTAATTCATATTTTATATGCATATACGAGTACACTTAGTACTTCGACGAGTAGAAATGTTGTTTAAAAAAGTGACCACTTTTTCGGCGCCGTAACCCATACAAATATTACATCAGGGGGTTGCCAGAAGGGGGATGTGTCCCCTTCTGTTTGGGGGGTTTGAAGGGGGCGGAGTCCCCCTCGTCTCCAAGAAAATTTTGGACATGTGACAGGCTAAAAATGGCCTCAGGTCGATCTCAGGGTAACTAGTAACCGACGCTGAAAAGTCTTTTACTCTATCTCAATTCATTGAGAAGTTGCAGCACTTTGAAAACAGTTTTGATGGAAAAAAACAATGCAAAATAATGATTTTTGGCAATTTTGAGACGACCCCCGCTGCCATTGTATCAGGAAATTTACCATTGAGCATGCTGTTACAGAGGCTAAGGTGTAGTCAACATTTGTGCCAAGTTTCATTAGTATTAAAGCATTTTTCACAGTTTCATAGCAGTTTGAACTTGTTACAGGAGGCTTTTCAATGAAAATGGCCATTTTTCACAATATGCTCATGGGGTAAAAGGTTAAATGATTTTCTAGCATAGTGATTATTGTATATGAATGAACAAAACATGTACCCAAAGTTTTTTATGCAATTGAATTCTAACTTCTTTTTTTAAAATCATATAAATGTAATACAGAATGACACTGAAACGAGATAATCTTTTATTTTATTTACCTCAAGGTTTTTTTTTTCATATTGCTAACTAAAAGTTGTTTTATTTCCTCAACATGAGGCAACAACTGATTGAAGAATCACATCATTTAACTTCATCATGTGTACTTGCATATTTATATGTCTTAACTTAAAGGCATATTTTGCGTCAGAAATTCATATTTTTGAAACTCTCTAGACATGCCACACATTTGTTTGATAATGTTTTTGACGCAGTTTTGGCCATTCAAAAGAAACAGACCCCCGTCCATAGTAAATTAGTGATAATTCTACATAGGATATCTTCGTTTCAATAAACCTATGAAATAGTTTTTGAAAACATTTTTCTTATAAAAATATGTTTCTCCTTTTTTGTTTAACACTTATTATTTGTACACATGGTCCATATTGTCTGGCTAAATGGCCTTTATTGCAGAAATCAAGGATTTTAAAAGTAGCAAAAATAGTCAGGTACGGGAGAAACTCGAAAAATAAGAGCCTCACTAACAGCCAAAAATTAATGAACACCAAACAGCTTAAATAAAGAATACACCTATTAAGATTTGAGAAGAAATTCAAACAAATCAGAAATATCGGGAAAAGTGGCAATGCGCTCCTTATATAGAGACCTCTGTCAACGTAAAGCTTAATTCTTTTGGAGAACACAAGAAGAATAACATAACACATTAAGAACAGGAAAAATGGCATGGTAAAAGACTGTTTTGCTATATAAAGCATCGTAAATATATCAAATAATTTGATGAGCAGGTACCAGAATATAATCTTTCTAGATTGCACAGAAATGCAAAGACTAAAATCAACCACTTTTATATCACGTTTTTCAAACAAATAGTTCAATAACCATTGCACGATAGACGAATTTTTTACAAGTAAAGATTTGATAACAAGTTTACTGAGTAGAGGAAACGCAATATCCGCGTCCTCTGTCTGTGTTTGGGCATTTTTTAGAATAATTTCAGTGTCATTTTCCTCGGTTAGATCAATGTTATCAATAAATAAATTTGTTTGACGTTCAAGCTGTGCTGCTTCTTCGGCTGCATTGCTTTCAATATCAAATTGCTTTAAATCAGGATGTTTGTTTATATTCATAGCATTCTTTATTCTAAAGATTGCTAACAGTTTTTTGAAAAAGAATACGTAAGTTGATTTAGAAACCGTTTTCAGTGAATTTAAACAGAAAAGATGTACATGAGTTAAGAAAAGAAGCACATGTAAACTACATAGAATGTTAAAACAGATCTGTCTCTTCTCGATCTCTTTCACTTGAGATTTTTGTTTATCGTCATTTTTGTCACATGAACACTTAGAATTGTAATTTTCTGTCTCCTTTCCTACTTTGCCAAACTCACCTCTGGGCTTTTCCACCACTGATTCAAGAACAGTGTTCAGTAAAAGGCTTTCGGGGAAACATTTGAGATGTGCTTCTATACTGTGCTTTCCTTTTTGTCGTATTTTACATTCCCGTCGGCAATTTGGACATGGGAATGAAGTTTTTCTTGTGTTTCCATTATCATCCAAACAATGCATCGTTAACAAGGAAACGACGCATTTCTTACAAAATGTGTGCTGACATGGTAGAATTCTTGGACTTTCAAATTTATCTGTACAAAGCTGACACGTAATCAACGACTCTGAACATTTAAAATAGACTGTATCAGTACTGTCACAATATGTTGATGAAGTCGCCATAGTGTAAATACTTTCAGATTCTGAAACGAAATTTTTATCACACGATATTCACTTTCATTGAGTATTACACGAGGGAAAAAGTACATAAGCACATGAACTCATTATATACAAAAAGTCAATTTATTAACATAATTATGACCTTTTTCACAATCCAACATGGTATATTAAATGTTAAATCTAAATTTGCAAAAAAGTTGCTATATTAAAGTTCGCAGTAAGTCCTGGATTGGTTTGCTAGGACAATAATATTCCAATTAGCCTTGATAGTGTAGTTAGACGAGGTGCATTTATTTCATCTTAAACAGGCATTTTAGAAAAAACAAAACTACACAATATTCTACAAGTAGATGTAGGTACACATAAAAAGTTTAAGTATAAACTAACTTAAATATCCCTTTTATTGTCCGTTTCCTCTAAATGTTCTGCCGTTTACTTTAACCGGTATCAAACGGGCATGTTATCTTTCACTTCGAAAAAACACTCCCTTTTACAGGTATAAAGTATATCGCATATTTGTGTTTCAATGTTTCATTAAAATGTACATTGTATAAACTTAATCAAACTTCGATTTTTCTTATCGCATTGTACGAAATAGCTTTTTGTTCTTTTTAAACTTAAACAAATTACGCAGTACAAAGTAAAGTTATTTATTTCATACCTTATGAAATATAGCCTATACGTTTTTCAGCGGTGTTACCACTTTATGTTCCAAAAGATTTTTTCCCTAGTTTCTAAACCGATGCATTTTATCCAAAAGCGAAACAGTTTATTTTTGGTGGAGATAACGTGTTTAAGTATGATTTAATTTGAGTCTGTTCCACGATATTGAATCTTGGTAAACAACAGACAGTAACTGTTGCACAGTCTTTTTTTTGTATGAGGAGTCAAGAAAACATTGTCTTACCATTTGAAGAATATGTAAATAAAATGTTTTGCATTTAAATTTGGTCATAAAATGTTAGGCTGATATGTGTGAATGTTTTTATGTACTTGTTATTTTTTATTGACGACTCGTAAAATAAATTCTTGTCATTCCGCAGTATATCATGGGTCATATTCAAAATCATATAAGACTCGGCTGCTTCGTAGCCGGACAAGTGTTTAAACTGCATATTGCAATAGAAATAAGTGTTTTACTTTCCATTATCTCGCATGAACAGGGTCAATCAAACAGAGCCTGCAATTTTCACTCTAAACATTAGTTTTTATTGTTCTAAAGGGATATCCCATTGTCAAGATTATTTTATTTAGAAAATTTCAATCGATAAACGAATATAGGTTCTCCTGAAAGCCTTTACAAACAAATTTTGTAGCCGGAAATATTGCCTCCGTCGGAGTGTATGGGTTTACTTGAAAATCCATGAGGTATAATTGAAATGATATCAATGCTACCAATCACATCAACCTTAGCGGCTGCTACAGAAGGAACGACACTTTTGTTACATATTATATATCACTGAACAGTTAACTAGAAGAGTTAATGCCATTTAATTTAGTTTTACATGTTTAATAAGCGTATAGCCTATGATATGATTAAATTGAGTTTTAGTTGGTTGGTTAGTTGGTTGGTTGGTTTTTCTTGTTTAAAAACACTGACACGAATCTGTGAAACAATTTTTAATACTAAAGCGGATTGTGATTACGTAGTTAATTCAACACAAAGCAAGAAGAAGTCACTATAAAATGTTAAGAGCAATTTGTATATTTAAGAGTAGCTACATACAATTAACTTGCTAAGTTACACTTAGTCTAGTAAAGTATAACAAGAGTATACATTGCCATACTGATGATAATTCCTACCTTGTTTGAATTAGTTTGCCATTTTTTGAAAACAAGAACATAAATATTTCATTAAATAACCCCATTTGGTAGATGTTTTAGTAAAATTATTTAAGCACTTAATGTGAATTGATCTACAATAACCAGTCGTTATATATTTCAAATTTTAATACAAATGTATCATTTGGATATTTCTATGATGTATTTTTGAAAAACAAAATATTAATACGCTTCTAAAATGATTAAGTAGAAACATATATATGATGATTAATAATATTTCGTTCTAGTAAAAAGTTATTATCTGTTTTATATTGATACGTTGGATCATGTGTATCAACAACAGCCATATATAATTGTTGTAACTTGTGATGCTGAATAATATATATACCTGTAAATTTCCAGTTTTTCTTTTTATTCCCTAAAATTTGTTTAATTACAGGAAATCCTTTTTTTCCCCAAAAAATGGTAAAAAAAAAGACCAAAATGACTTTAATAAGCTATGATTGTGGGATAAATACTTTCTTTTAAATCATGTCAAAAAAAAAAACAGAGCAAAGTTTATCCGTACTACTATATGCTCTTTTGATTTAGTTAACTACAGCATGTGATTATGATGGAGTAAAGGTAAATAAATATTAAAATATTAAAGACTCGGAATCAGAACAAGTGTCCATTGTTTTTGTAATATTCGGGTTTTCTTCCAGAATAAGAAAATGGCTTTATTTGCATATATATGATAAATCTAAATAAATCTAAATATACTTATATACATATCTATATATGTAGCTTTTGATGTATGGCAATTTATGAAGGTCTTATAGTAGGAATCTCATTGTTTGGTTCTAAGCTACCCTTAGTAGTTGTTGCTGGTACATGTGTTTGTATAAAACAAAGAGACGACTCGACAGAGTCCATGTTGCTCTTTCGCTTTAATGAAACATGCTTTTTAATATAAATGGTAACTGAATTTCTACATTTCGTTTCATGTTATGATTGTGATATTGTTAAAAAACATGCAGAGACCATGATGAGATAGGCGAGATGCCCATATAAAATTCCTTTTTCCTCAAAAAGTTTGTATTACTGGATTATTTGATAAGCGATACTTGTACAAGATCATGTAACCCCTTAGTATTTCTTGAACCCTCCAAAATATTTAAGAAAGAAATACTGATTTTTAAAACAATTTATTCATTACATTATCATTATACATTTTTAGTAAATATACCACAAGATAAGCATTATGACGTATTAACATGACGTTTTTACAACTTCCATCTATATATATATCTAAAGTCATGCAACGATCAGAATCATGTAAATGTGTCCATTGAACACTAACACATTGTAAACACAATCATTATGTCCTGTCCAACCGTACTATGTACCTTTTCCCATGCACTTGAATGTGTTGCTTTACATTATATTTGTTATTACCTGGCATGATTACAAGTCAAACTGACCCCATCCAGTGTTACTGGCTACATAAACACTTCACTGCATTGCACTGCACCACACTGAACTGTACTGCGCTTTGCTGCACTACACTACACTATACTACACTGCCCTGCACTGCATTACACGGCATTGTACTGCACTGTACTACAAATTAGAACAAAGCGTCTCGTTATAAATTCATGTCTTGGTGTTTTATAATCTTTATTACTTCCAAACTGTAATAATCAAGTAGTTCGCCTTACATATTTCGAATTGAACACACTTAACATTCCCACCTTTCAACAGGAGACGGTGCTACATTTTGTACGTCTTGCAATGAATATTTCAATATCAAATTATACCACTTTGAGTAAATTTACTTATAGAACTTTTAGCCTCAGTTCCATCCAAAACTCTGATCAATAACTTAACGGAATTACAATTTAACTAAATCATTTTTAAGCGTGTACTACCACATTTGGCTTAAAAGTTATAATGATCGGTGCTATATTGCAAGTTATATGTTGTCAGTGTGCCGTTTAACAAAAAAAACGAACAAAAAAATAACAAACAAACTTAAACAACAAACAAACGATCCATTTCCAACTTTTGATAAAAACTTACACTATTAAATGATATTAGAATTGAATCACAATGTTTCTTAAAAAATAGATAATAATAAAACTAAAGTATCGAAGCATTTTATCCTACCTCAAGTTTTATTTAGCACATGTAATTAAAGGGAATCCAAAATGTTTGGAAACAGGTATATGTATGACCTTTTTTATTTTTCAAACTGTTTATCAGATATAAAATAAACTTTAAACCTCTAACGCATGAAAACATCGTTCGCTAATATAGAATGTCAAAAGTACAATTTGAATATATGTATATAGCAAATAAACACTACAAAGTTAAAGCATTGAATCATTCTCGTAAGGTGATAAAATATAGAATGACTTAAACTTCTCACGAAGTGTAAAAAAATTAGCGTGATCTTTTCGACCTCTAGTCTAGGTATTACTGAAACAACTACAAAGCCAAATCATTCTTTAAATTTATTATGGTGTTTTAATACAACATGCGTCAATGAAAGAAAAACGTGTTTTTATTTTCTATAACATGTCTGATTCGTGTACAAAGGGCCCATATTTGTAATGCATTTTACCACATAAAAAGAAGATAATAATGACAATGATTTGAATAATGCCATGTAAGAACTCGAAAAGTAAAAGTTTGCCAAAAATCCAATAGTAAGAATAGACAATACAACTTGTATAAAGGTAACATCTTACAATATTTGAGAAAAAGTTTAAACTAATCAAAAATATGGGGAAAAACGGCAACGTGTTCCCTATGTTGACACCACCTGAAACTAAATTCTTTATCCTTTTAAAGAATGCCAAAAGGAGTATATAGCACACAATTACCAAGGAAAAGGGCCACAAAAATGACTGTTCAGATGCATATAACATAGTTGAAATATCAAATACTTTGTAAAATAGACGCCAGTATCTAATTTTTCTTAAGCGTAAAGAGTAATGCAAGCTAAAGTCAAACGACTTTCCATTAGCGTTTCTAAACAGAAACAGGAATAACCATGCAACCAAAGAGGAAGATTTTAGGAGTAAAAATTTGAATACCAGTGTACTAAGAAAAAGAAAATTAACATATTCATCATCTGTTTGTGTTTGAGCGTCCTTATTCATAATCTCATATATGTCGTCTTCATATAATCCAAGATAACTGATATATGGCATTATCTCCTTTTCAATCATTGCCGCTTCTTTGGTACCATTGTTTTGGATATCATGAAGATAAAAAACAGGGTGCTGTCGTATATCTATGGTGTTCGGTAGCGAAGGAATTCTTATTAAATCTCTCAGTAAATAAACGTAAGTTGTCTTGGTAACCGAGTTAAGTGAATTTGAATAGGAAACATGCACATCACGTATAAAATCAAGAAGCCTTAGATAAAAAAGAATAGTAACAAAGGAAAGTCTCTGGATCTCTTTTGCATCACATTGTAAATTTTTGTCATTAGAATTTGTACATTTTTCATGTTCTGAATCTGTAACAGATTCATCAGAATGGCTTCTTGGTTTTTCCTCTATCGAATCAAGAACAGTGTTAAGCAATAGGCTTTCGGGGAAACATTTGAGATGCTCTTCTATACTGTGCTTTCCTTTTTGGCGTATTTTACAATCCCGTCGACAGTTCGGGCATGGAAACGAGGCTTTACTTGTGTTACCGACATCATCTAAACAATGTTTAGTTACCAAGGAAACGACGCATTTCTTACAAAATGTGTGCTGACATGGTAGAATTCTTGGACTTTCAAATATATCCATACAAATTTGACACGTGATCACCGATTCTGAACATTTGAAATGCACCGTATCAGTATCAATATCGTCACCATATGTTGATGAAGTCGCCATAGTGTAAATACTTCTAGATTCTGAAACTAAATTATGTATCACATGCATTAAGATGTAAATGATTGGTTATTTTTGAAATTTTTTGCTACAAAATATGTTATTAATAGTCATTTGGAAAACACATAAATATAGTAAAATCATTAATGCCGTTTAACTATATAAAATAAAGGTTTATAAAGTTAAAATGAGTTTTACGTTTATTAAGATGTTAAATATAATAAGGTAATTATACCTATTTCAGTACAATACAGATTTATATTGGACAAGTACACAGTGGTCAAACCGATATAAGTTCTTCAACGTGTACGAATTCAACAAAATCAGTATTTTACACAACAATGTATAACGATTTCTTTATTGAACACAATAATATTTTTTACACTTTGAAAGAGCTTTGTTACTTCTAGTACAATAAGGATTTGATATAAATATTTGGGCTCTGAATATGACAACGAGGCTACTTTGAGTATGATATGCATATGATATAGATTTTTGGACACTGAAAATAAAGTCGAGACTTTATGGGATAAGATATGTGTTTAATGATGTGGATTTGTTGGACTATGGAATTCAAACCAAAGCTACATTGATAAGATTGGATCCAAGCATGATTTCAATTTGAATATCAACAATGTAATGCAAACGCTGTAAAGTCATTGGTTGCAGTTTATGAAATAATATTTCTATTATAAATCGCCTAAAATTCTTCTTTCAATTGTCATATTCATCCTCAGCCACCCAAGTATTACATTTTGATCTTCACTTTGTTCTTCTTTTTCTTTTTGAAAATAAATTAATTCCGACATTGAAGATTACCCACAGTGTTTTTTTCTTATATTTCTTATTCGATAGAAACACCGTCTTAGGGCGAGGAATTAATTGTTAACCCTTTCAGTAAGTTTATGTCTTCCCTGGCTCAAACATCGGTAAATATTCCCTTTCTCGGGTTTACGCTATACACTATCACCCTTGGGGGCATGTGATATCAAAATAATATGATATCGTTTTTGATATACACTGTATTCTAATATGAAAGTTTGTTATGTTAAAATCAGATAAAAAATGAAAAAAGACGTTGTAGGTTTGTAAATACGTGTAAATCCAAAACTTTAAAGTAAAAAGCAATAAAAATGTAAGCTTACCTCATAAAATGTCCTTTCAACCATTCACAGGCGTGATAAACGATTTAAAAATGATTTTCAATCGAAAATCGAAAATGAATATTTTCTTCCCATGCAAAGATAATACATGTAAATTATCAAACGGGTTCATGTATGTAATCTTATGATTGTTCAAACTGTTTATCAGATATAAATTAAACTTTAAACTTCAAACACCTGATAACATCGTTCTCAAATAAAGAATGTTGAAAGTACAATTTAAATATATAGCTAATAAACACTACACATTTGAGTGATTTATATCATATGACAACTCTTTACTCGTGTACATATGATAGAACGAGTGCGGCGGTCTGGTGGTAACAATCCTTGACTACAGATCATTGGGTCGCAAGCCCGGCTCTCGGGTTCTCTAAACAAAACTACATTTTATATGATGTATTTTATGCCTTATTTTGATGCCTTTCACTTTTCCTCGTCGAAAATCTAAAGAAAAATGCCAAAAGATTAAGACATTAAGATGTGACAAAGTTGTACTTTGTGTTATTCGTGTTTCCGCATTTTCTTAGCTAATATACGACATGGCGTAAATCAGTCACCATCATTTATATAAATCCGTTTAAAATAGCATAAGCTTGCAGTTATTGCTTCAAATATTGATCTTAATTATAAAGTAAAACCTCATTTTTATTCAATTATTCTTGAAATGTACGTTATTCCTAAACACTATCCTAAAATGACATGACTGTTTTTCTTTACAAATAAGCATTTAATCAAATTCTATTTACGTATCATAGCTACCTAATATGATTACTATAAGTTTCATACGACATCAAAATTAATCTGTCGCCAATGTTGGTTTCAAATGATGATTGTATTTATCTCATATTATACATTACAGTTAGATATCATTTTTACAACAAAATGACTCGTCCCATCTGTTGAGCTGTAGAAAACTATGTTTATCATAAATTTTTGAAAACTACATACTTTTGTTTCAATAATTAGAATTGGTCAATTTTCGCTGCATAGAGTGATAAATAATATGAAGATTTTTACCAAAATGTGTGCTTATTTCTACAAAGCATTGCCCGATATAACATATCTGCATGTATATTTTTATTTACTTACTAAAAAGAATGCAGTTTAAGCGGCTTATTTGGTTAAATCTATAATTTAAAATCAGTAATATCTAAAAAGATATTCACAATACTTTCAGATATCTAGTAACGACATAGCACACAAATTACCAGTACGGAAAATTGCGGGTAGTGATGGCAAATAGCCCTTCAATTCACCGGATGTGATGGTGAAAACAGTCAGCTACGGTCGAAAAATACAAATTGAATAGAAAAGTTTAATCTCAAAGTTGGCGAGATTATTTCTAAAAATATGTTATATAATTATTTCCAATTGTTTTGTGATGTGCCCAAGTAAGATATGGTTCTATGCGATTATTAAATGTACGAATCCATTTTGCATCTTATTTTCAACTATGAAAGGTATTAATTGTTATGACATGCCCATATTACATTTAGTACATACAAATATACTTTCTACCAGTGTATTCAATATATTATAATAAATAACATAGTTATATGTAACAGAAGAAATAAGGAGAATTTTTTTCGTATATGTCTTCTAAGTGCGTCCATAGTTATTAGCTTACGTAATCAGAATTTGCACACAAAAAATATATAACCCGTAGATACAGCAAGAATTATTCATTATATTCGCATTTTGACATATTTGGACTGATATTTATATTCAATGAGAGTGATGTCCCTTTGATTATGTGTAATTGATATGTGCTTCTATAAAAAGTAATATAAGCGGATGTGATTACTTCAGCTACTTGGGAACCGAGTTACTAATCATCTTAAACCAGGGATTGGCGCAAACATCGGAATGTTTCGATTCAATGAAGGAATTTTGAAAAATAAGTACGGTAAGTACATTTTGTTTAACCCTGGCTCTGCTTGGAATATCATATATATTATATGCGACTAGTGCAGACCGAGATCAACCGGCACAGCACATCGGTACCAACTGATCATGGTCTGCACTGTTCGCCATGCTATACTGTTAATGCATAATTTTGAAATTTACCCCTAAAATAGCTTTGTCTAGATTCAAAGATGAACAAGTTCATTTAGGATATTTAGATGATAGGGGTTAAAACATTGTCATTGGTTTTATATATGGTTATGTTTGTTTTGTTTGTTCGTTCATTCGTGTGCGTTCTTTCCTTCATTCATTTATTCATTCATATATTTATTCATTTATTTCTTTATTTCTTTCTTTATTTATTTATTTGAGCCGTGTCATGACAAAACCAACATAGTGCGTTTGATTTTGCGACCAGCATGAATCCAGACCAGCCTGCGCATCCGCGCAAGCTGATCAGGATCCATGCTGTTCGCTTACAAACCCTACTAATAGTAGAGAAACTGATAGCGAACAGCATGGATCCTGATCAGACTGCGCAGATGCGCAGGCTGGTCTGGATCCATGCTGGTCGCAAACCCACTATATTGGTTTTGTCATGACACGGCTCATTTATTTATTTATTTATTTATTTATTTATTTATTTATATTGGATTCATTTATTTATCTTATTACAAAATTTATTTATTTATTTATTATTCATTTAAGACGAAATATAAAAAATAAAAAGATTCAATTACCCTTTTAATGCATATCAAATTACAACTTTATCAAGGACTGATATTAATTAAAATATCCACAGGGGAAATCGAAACCACAATCTTCTGAAGAAAATGTCAACATAGCAATTTACTGTATAGTTAGCTGATCAAACACTCTGTAGTGCATATGGGGACATCAACAATTTCTAATAATTCACTCACTCTGTTTACAGGAAAACTTCCTAATGACTTGACACACGTACTGAATTGGATTTTATATTTCATGGACAACCAGTCAATCGATTTCCTATAGAAAAATCACTACGAGTACCATTCTATGTGGGTGGACTATTGTCCGTACTTAAACAGTATGCGGATACCGGAGCTGATAATTGTTACTTTTCATGAATCCCTGTTGACAATGTGATGGAATTTTAGCGATTTTGCAGATATCTGGATAGTTATTTGTTTCTTTTAAATATAGTCAACGTGCCAGTATTTTGTGGATGTGGATTACTTTAGAGTGTGGCGCTATTTTAGAAAATAATTTCTGGAATAATTAAGCTAGCGTCAAATTTTACGTGTTTGCTAAACGGGTAATCTTAATTGTGTTCATTATACATTTGTTTAATTGGCAGTGAACTTAGCAAGTCAAAACTTCGTCAGTGCACCGGTATCAAAGTTGTTCATAAGTAACTCAAGAATGTTTACAAAAAGTTAATTCTTTAAATAACAGACGTAACATGTTATTTGGGTTTTTAATGAAAAAATTGAAAATTGCGGTAAATATTCATTGTGTACTTTTTTCATAATTGTTTAAAAAAACGTGTGCTGTCAACTTATATCATTTTATACGACACGACTAAATAATGACAAGACATCATAAAATACGCCAATAACCTTTTCAGGATGGAATATAATACATCAGGTATTTAACAGTGACAGAATTAATGAGGAATCGCTAATTATCAGACGAATAAATCATCAATAATATCGTCATAATCTTTCCATGAGAAAATACCGACTGAGAACATTAAAAGATAAGAAACGACAAATTGTCAACTTCCAAACATGAATTATTAACCCAGCGGGATTATCATATCTTGCTTTATTACCAACAATTCCGTTTTAGGCGACACTGCCTGTAATAAACAATATACGGTGTGTGTAATGACGTCATTGATATCCCGGCCATCTCAATATGGCGATCAAATTCTCGTAGAATTAGTTATACCATTGCATCGGCTGAATTATTCGAATAACTTTGGATTTTATCGACTCTGACACTATTCATACAGGTATGGTAATATATGAAATTATATCTATTCTTCCAACTGATAAAACGGCATGGAAAATTCTTAGGAGAATTAAATATGATCAAATTACAAAGTGTTTTCCGATGTTTCTGTTGGGAATATTGATCGACGTTCTCCTATAAATACAGTTGTGTTCACGCTCGCTTTATGTCACAATATTGATGAAAACAAGAGCTTTATTTTGTTCTGTCTTCAGATAGCTTTATTTGGAAACGCTATCCGCTGTCTATGCCATTATGTTTAATTCTCTTTTTTTGTATCTCCTTAAGTGAAGAGTATCATCTTAATTTGTGAAAGATGTATATATCCGAAATTCCATGAATTCGTAAAAATGATAACTAGTTGCAGATTAGACCGACGAAAACTATAAAAGAAATATTAAATTGTGCATTGGCATTATTGAATGCGTTGGGTAAAAATTATGCAAAGCAAAAGTTATGCTATTGCCGTGCGTTGCGAATTACACAAATATCACTTTTATGGTAAAAAATGAACACAAATGGATTATTAATTTATTATGCCGACTTTTAGTAAATTATCTTTTTAAGGAAATCATATATCACTTCTATTTGATTTCCTCTTGAAGCTATCTAGATCTTTGATATTTTTTTTAATTTCTTTCATACCTTTTTATAATTTTCATAATCTCTTTTTTCATTTTTTTTCACTTTTTGTTTGTATGACTATCTACAGTAACTAATAAACGCTTATAAAAGACAAAGCATATTGCCGATGTTGTACAAACGCATTATTGACCAGCTCCTTTTGATTAAGATCATAATATCATGATTACAATATATTGTTTTCTTACTTTTATGACACAATATTTTATATTCAGCTCTACTTTCTCTAGATGATAATCGTCAAACATGATCTAAATCCATTATTTAACAGTATAATACATAGAAAAGAAAGAAATAAGAACCCACTTCTGAAGATTAATTTGCCTTTAAACAATCACAAACGTTGATCTTAGATACATTTAAATGTAATAAAAGGCTATTTTTATATACTTAGGTTTAATTTTATTTTTGGTTTCTACTTTATGTTCTACCAGCTGAAAAGGTCAATTATATGATATGGAATCTGTAAGAAATTTTAAAAAAGAATATATTATATAACATTTACTAAAGGCCCATTATGCATAAGAAAGAATTTTTTTTATTGTTATAAATATTTTTTTAAATTTTTGTTGTCTTGTTTAACCTATTATAGTTTTTAAAGAAAAGTAACTAATTGTCAATTTCCTGCACCATCTTTTGCTTCTGTTGCTTTTGAGTAATTCATAGGTTATATATATTTATTTGATATTTTGTATTGAAGTTAAAATACTATTTTGTTACATTTTGTTACTTTTATGACAATTATTTTATGTTCAGCACCTCTTTCTTCGGGTGATAAGCTTGTAACATGCTCTAAAACCATAATTTTAATATTATAAAACTCATATCTGCCCTTTATAGAGAAAGAAAAACGTACTTGTTTCTGAGACACAATGTGGCGGCTTTAACATATTCTGAAACTATTACAACGTATTTTCTGAAGATCGATGGCAAACAGATTAACAATTATGAGTTTTCTTCCTCTTTGTTACAGATTATTTATGACAGATTCCTGAAAAAAAGTGCCTAGGTTATCTCAGATCAACACTTTTACCTCATAACTCTAAGATGGCCTATCGAACTTTGAATCACGTTTAAACCGCCAACTGTTATTTCTACCTTTCAAGGTAATTTTTCTCCGAACAGTTACAGTAACGACAACAGCGGAACATGTCTGCTTACGAAACCGAGGCTCTGTCGATGACCGTGAGATATAACAAGGGAGGTAAAAAGAATGGCTACCTTCCAGATGGGTTTGAAAAACCTCCTGATTGGGAAAATGAATATTCCGAAGAGGATGAAGTGTTTGTTGAAAGTCCAAGCATAGATAAAGATGGTGCAACTAAACCTTTAATGTATCCAAGGTCAAGAACGAAAACAAAAATTGGGCGTGGCCGACTCCGCAAATGCCGGCCAATAGTAAATGCTGTCTCATGTTTTCTATTCTTGGTGCTTTCATTGGGCTCTCTGATGGGTCTTGTTGTGTATTTTGTAAACAAACACGAGCAAAATAAAGCTGGATTTAATAAAGTGATTTCACCAGGTGCTTTCAATTTTGTTAATGAGAAAATAACGCGGGATTATTCGGATATCGTCGGTTGTGATCATATAGAAGTTGAGGATGTTTGGACAGTAGGTATACCTAAATTATTGACAGAATCTGCATTCCGATTGGTTGATGTCAATCAAGATGGCGTGTTAGACATCATTGTGGGATTTGCAACAGGTATTACTATATATTGTTCTCCTTCATCTGTTTAAGATATCGGATCTGAAATCGAAATTAGTGTTTTAACATTTCAGGCAAATTTTATTACATTGTAATACTTATTAATGTTTTGAGATTTCTTTGCAATATATGTATGTAAAAGTTAAACGTTTTTTCTATTTTTATTTGAATATTCTATATCGTTATATTCATTCATTTGAATTCTTTTGAACGCTAGGTGCAGATGGCTACAACATTCCTAGCATAGTATGTGATATTTACTTCCCTGGTAACTACCCATGTTTTGGGGGATTGTTAGCGCTAGAGGGAGCCAGTGGAAAAGAATTATGGCGGCACTATTCGGATCATGAAATTTATGGACTTAACTGTGAAGTCGACTTAAATAAAGATGGCGTAATGGATTGTCTGGCAGGCGGTCGAGCGGGGGTAGGTTTTGTTTAATTTGGCGAGTAATAATTTGAATAACTGGGCGGGACCTTGATGGATAAAAAATCATTGACATCATGCGTCAATGATATTATGTCCATCTAAGTGCAAATGGTTGGTGTGTAGGTGAAAAAAAACTTACATTTTTTCATAACAATTCTCAATTTTATATTATATATCACGTGTATCATCAATAACCCATGAGAATTCCAGAACAAATACATGAATATTTCTGGGCATTATCGGTAACGTTCAAATTATATACATTTCATCATATTAATTTATTATTGGCCAATTCCCATTATAATAGTCAGTCTTTTGTAATATATAGCTAGTTCATCTCAGCTAACAACTAAATAAACGCATAATGTCACTTTAAAGTTGTCTGCAAATGAATCTCACAAAATTTGTGTAAAAAGGAGGTAATCCATTATATGAAATGACAAAAATATGGAACATTTAACATTTTTTTATGTTATGAAGGAAAATAATGATCAAGTAGGCGAACGTTGTTAAATGACAGGCATTTTGTTGATCGACTATAAAAATATAATGGGATTTAATCCAAAATACAAAATTGTCGTGCACAAGAACATATTTACATACAGTGAAAAACAAATCATATTTTGATAAAACACAACGAATTTTTAATTAAATAAGTAAAGCAACTCAGAAAACAGTCTCTGTCACAGATGATGTTTATTGTAAATTCAGAATTAAATTTTCGCAAAAAGGTGCGAAAGTATGTATCATATATATCTCTCAGAACTAAAAGTGAAATTTCGCAAAAATATTTAACATCACCAATTAGTATAAAATGTTGATTTCGCAAAATTAAGACCACGTGAATATATCTGATTTAACAGTAGGACATCGCGTTCGTCAACAAAATACTCTGTCGAGTGTCAGTTTTTTGTAACTACAGTAATGGAGCACATCGCATATAACAAAGCAACTCATTATGTAGTTAAACACATAAATCACTGCTAGATGTTTTCTTTCAATATTAGATATTAATATTCCAGAAAAAATCGTTTACAGAGTCAACATCGTCTACTCAATGTTTCCGTATAATTACGCGCAATAATCAATTAGATACCTCGCCTATTGCATTGCCTATCAGAATTCAATAAACCGCTGTCATTATTTGATGGAACCACATAACATTCTATTGACTTCACTCTCAAACAATTTCTTTGTTAATTAATCAATAAAAATTACAATGGTATTTCTAAGGTTGCTTTTCCCCTAATCAGGTACGGTAAAGATATCCATATAGACCGGCGATCTGCTGTTATTTTACGTTCCCATGACAACAGATCCACATTCCTAAAATAGTAAACAAAGAAAAACAACAAAAACCACAAAAAACAACAACAATTTATACACAAATAAATTGACTGCATCCACATGCATATGTTTTTCATTTGCTTTAGTGCTTCCACCTTGTTGTCATGTCTATATGAGAAGAATAGTCTGTACTCTCGACACATTTTTAATTATTCAAATATAACGACAACCCTCTCGAGAATTTATACAATGTACTAGAAATGGGGTGGTGACAAACATTTCAACTGTTTTATTAATGTTCCGTCAATAATTAAGGAATACAAGAACTCAGAAAATAATGAGATTACGATCCCTCGCATGCACAACAATGTGATTCTCGGAAGCATTAATCACAACAAAATTACATGAAGATTGCAGAACGCGGTTTGATTGAGTCTGTACATCAGGTATAATGAAAAAGTGCAACATTCCTAAAGCCCCCCTCCCCCCGGGCACCGACTGGGGAGGTTAATAAACTGTAAAAAAATGGCAACGAATATTGCTTTGAAACTTTACTGAAATGTGACCTTATTTATTCAAGGAAAAGTTCTGTACAAAAAATGTCGGAAAGTCAAGTGTCAGATAGAATGTGAAGTATTTTCAATCGATCAATGAATTAACATTCTTAATAACTCTTCTTAAGAAAAGTTACTCATTAAGACATTCTTTTAACAAGTGGATAATCGAACTGTCAAAGTTTAATACAATGTTTCACATATTACACATTTGTTTGTTAATATTTTCTTTAATATAGGCTTTCCAAGCTGTGAGCGGAAAAGACGGGTCTCTGATTTGGAATTTCGGTAAACAAGAAGCAAAGAATGACATAATGAATTTGTACACGGCTCAGATTATCAAAGACATAGACGGAGATGGTACTGTAGATATATTGGCGATACATGGTGGGGACCCTTTGCAAGATCCAGGTAAGATCCTTCAGCCTTTATTGATGTTTGTTTATATTTCATACAGAAGGTCTGAGCATTCATCGGCCCTTCGTTTCACTTTTCTGTTAACTGCACACGACAAACTGATGCCATAAAAACCAATTTTATCTTCATTGTTAAGATAGTTTTCAATTCAACACTTTTGGTTCAATGCAGCTTTTTTCCAGCAAATAACTTTTGACCATACAGCAATTCTTAAGATTCAAGACTAAGAATGTATGCTTTTCAAATAAACCAAAGATTAATAAAAGTGCTTTGAAAACCGAATATCTTAATACACTAAAACTTGTCTAGTTCTGACAAATTTGTCATTTAAAGTACAGTTCGTGACAACCGTAAATTCTCTTGAAGGCCATATTACGTCCTTTTAGCTCTTCGCAGACGGCATTTACAACTGACCATCCATAATTATGACAGAAAAATTTTATCAATAATGTATATTTCAATCATTTGTTTTCAGAAAAACCAACAAACACTACCACTTCACTCAAATTCATCTTTCATCAAATGAATTGTCAAAATATGTATACATACTTATGCTTTTTTTAAAGCATTAAAACAGGGAATCTGTCATCTTTGACGTCGTTATATAATCATATTATTAAAAAACGGTAAAACAAGGAATCTGCTATACTTGCGTTGTATATGAATTAAAAGCGTTAAAGATATATCTGCAGCTATTCATTGTGTGGAAGAAGTATCGTACTAGTTATATTTTGCCTAGCTTGCTATACTTGTGATAAAATCGTAATAATAAGAAAAACAAACTAATTATAATGACGTGATTTTTTCTTTGAAAAAACAAAAAAACAGTTGCATTGTAGAGATTAGGTTCGAAAAACAATCAGTATTCCTTTCTTATGTTGTTCCATTATTAATAATTACATTTAAGAAACCCCCAGTGGCTTCTTCTGAAAGGGAAATTGAAATACAATCACGCGAACCTCATTTTATCACAAACTTTACGAATCAAATATGTTATAAGCATAGTTATATTCAACAGGATATTTCCTATTGCCGAAGGTCAACAGAAAATCACACGCTCAATAAAATCCTGAATATTTCTTAACAATCTTAGAATGTGAGATTGGTGTTCCATTTATTTTGTTCAGAAGTTGTTAAGGGTTCTTAACTGTTATAATAGCTGTCAAATCTCCTTTACTTTGTATCTGATTCAGCGAATTGTGGGAAAAGGCACGTTTACAGTTCTCGTAATGAGTGCTTTAGTATCTCATTTGTAAAGCTATACAGATATTCATAGGTCTAAGTTTTAATCTTATTTAAAAGAAATAATCATACATTTTGTTATTCAAATTGCGGTTCAATATTTACAATGTGAAATATGCTGGCATATTATAGAGAAATATGAGGGGATATTAAAAGGCTCGTGGCAAAATGAGCCTTGTAATTATATTTTAGTTTTTTTTGTAGTAATACACGACGAACTGTAAGCGTTAAATAAAAGTTTTCACTTTACAAATTCAAATAACGTTCACCCACGGTTACATACTAACCATATTACACTGCAAAAAGAAAAGTATAGATGAAAATAACTTGAAAGAATAGTATTATTGGCATAATATTTTCTTTGGTGTTTTGTCAATGTCAAATTACTATTTCAGCTCTCTTGGCTCATTACACAGATATAAAGGAAAAATGAGCCATCGGCTTACTGTTACAAATACAAAACAAATATGGTAAAAAAAGTAATATCTTCTTTATAAATAAGCAGCTATTCATCGGGATGAATTTAATTCCCCGGGGTCAGCAGAAAATTACTCGCTCAATAAGTTCTGAATATTTTGCAAAGTGATGAGGTATTGAGATTGGCATGTTTGATTAACGTAGCTTTCAATTTTACTCTGCTTTAATATCAACATAGGAGGTGGTACAGACCCTTTCAATTCTAAGAAAAAAATGCTACTCTTTTTTTTTGGTTTGTCAGAGGGATATGCACATTGATCGTTCCTTTCTTACAAGTAATAGTCATCGATTATGTGTTAATATTTTCATCTAGTTAAAAGGTTATTTTTCAATTATTGAGAAAATATTACAATAATTGATATAATTTTGAAACAATTAAGATAAATGAATTTAAACTATTTCTAACTTTAAAGAAATAACTATACATTAGATGCTATTTGAATTGTGGGTTCAATATTTACAAAATTAAATATACCAGTATTGTATAGCGATTTTTTAAGATCCTTACTATTGTCATGTCAAAACCAGCCCTATAAAATCTTATTTAAATTCGTATATAATAAATATACGATGGTGTTTTATTAGAAATGGTAAGGCATGGAACCACCTGTTAGTTTGTTTGACCATCAAGCTGTAGCGTTAACATTTGATTCCACATGACAACCAAACAATTTTCAATTAAATTCAATCATGACTACTACCCATATTTGATTTTGAAATGTTAGTGTTATCTATAACTTTTGATTCCTTTCTACCATACCTTTCAACTTGATTAGTCTTCTGTTATCAAATGATATGATATTGATTATATTCCATGAAAATATTATCAAGATATGCTAGAACAAGATAAAATGACTATATTACTAGTACTAACAATCAAATAGTTCCCCCCCCCCCGAATACCATGACAATTCAGTAATGTTTGCTTAACAGTTAAACAATTTGATTAGTTATTAACTAGCATTTTCAACTCATTCATTTTAGCCTCAAATATAAATAATGAAAATAAGATATTTAATTGATAATGGTTGCAATAACCGATTACTTTCAATTAGATATTATAAAAGGATATAACCCGTTACTGCACTAAGGTGACTATGTTTAGAATGCATATATACTATTAAAGTGATGACATAATATATATATATATATATATATATATATATATATATATATATATATATATATATATATATATATATATATATATATATATATATATATATATATATATATATATATATATATATATACTAAAAATCGATAAAAAATGCCCGAGTGCCCTTTTCTCGTGGCGGCGGTCTTTTATTATTATGACTTCTTTCGTAATTGATGTATATTTGATGTTATTTATCAAGTAAAGTTGTCTATATCAGCATAATGAACACATATTTGCCATGCTGAGGAAATAAATTACATACCATCGACTCAATCAAATGGTATGCCCTGTATGATTGTATGATACTGAACAATATATCGTATTAAAATCTTTAATATATTGAACTGTATGCTAGTGCCTCATGGCCTTATAAACCATACACGATTTTGCATTTCAATCATAGGTCTTAATAAAGGCTACTTTTTTTCAAATTAAACTTTTAAGCATCTAAGCTATTTTAATACCATTGAAAAAAAAACATCTATCTATTATAAGAAAAAAATGTATGATGACTATCAATTGAAAGAAAAGTAGTTTTTACGACAATTTGAACTATAAATTCCGTTTTTGTTCTATCTCAAATTACATTTAAGCTCTCTCTCGATTCATTACACAGACATAAAAGAAAAATGAGCCATCGGCTTACTGTTACAAATACAAAACAAATATGGTACAAATAGTTACTTCCACACCAGCGAGGACCTATTCACCGGAAAATATATAATTCCCAAGGGTCATCAGAAAATCATTCGCTCAATAAGATTCTGAATTTCTTGCAAAGTGATGAGGTATTGAGATTGGCATGTTTGATTAGATCTTAACTTAAGAAACTGAACTATAAGCGTAGCTGTCAATTGTCCCTCGTCTTATGGCAAAGACAAGAGGTGGTTAGGACTCAATTATATCTCAGAAAAAAATACTCTCTTCTTTAGCAGAAGAATTTTAAACTGATTTCTTGTTCTCTGACACGAAATAGTCATGAATTACATGTCGGCAGTATTTTAGTATTTTACCGATGTGAAAAGGTTATATTGCAATTATTGAGATGATCTTGCAATAATTGAGATAATATTTACATAATTCAGATAAATTGCCCACTGTTTTAGAAAGTACATGTACGATTTATAAATGCTGGTAGCAACTGAATCTAGCCATGCGACCAGTGCAGACTAAAAAAAGAAGGAACGTCATTGCGGTCTGGACAAAGTCTGCACTGTTCAGTCACTGTTTACTCAGACAATTTCTTAACAAAATGACTGATTTTGTCTAGACTGAAAAAAGGAAAAGTCAATTTAAGATATTAAGCTTGGTTTGAGATAACGTTCTTGAATGCAAAAAGTTGCTATTTAGCTATTTCAAATGTTAAAAGGTTTGGTTATCATTTCAATATACATGTTTATCAACGGATTAAATTAAAGACAAGAAACTAACATGAAAAAGCATTAACATGAAATAGCAGTAGACTTTGACTTTATTATGAATTTACTTTTATAACAATATATGAGTATTTATATTAAAAAAATGTTCACATCCAGAAAAATAATGTTTTCAGTTTTATTATGGTATTGTACAAACTATATGATCATTTTATTAATAACTAGAATATTTTAATACAAAAGTCTGCTTCAAAGACATCTGTTTATTGGTTATTACATAGTCAGAAAAAAGGCACAGTATATAGTGTCACACTATCGGAACAAATATACTTAGACGAGATTCCAACCAATATATTGCATAAAACAAAGGTATTAAAGGGAGACACAGGCAAAATTTTCATTTCTTAGTTTTGAATATTTCATTCATTATTCTCTAAATGCCCTCAAAATAAATATATATGACAGTCAAAGGAACAAAACTTTTTCTCCATATAAAGAATAAAATTGTGGTTTCCTAACTTGACCCGCGTGGGTCAGGTTAAAGTGATAGCATTTCACAATATTTTCAAAAAGAACTCTGGAAACGTTAAAGAACACGT